>NC_092164.1:7150129-7345129 GCF_045791955.1 Oncorhynchus clarkii lewisi
GAATTGAATTGAGACACAGAGAGCCACAAACCAGGTCTTTGCCCCAAAGAATACAGTATCACTCATTGAGGGATATACATGGCACATCATCACAGATTACATTACAGATGAGAATTTACAGAGAATGAGAACTTTAGACACATTATAGCTGTAGTCATGAAACATCATGAACCAGCCACCAAGTGTGATATTAAAGCCATTAGGTGAGGAAGAAATACATCCCGGTGGTATTTTCAAACATCGTGATAAACTATCTCGTTGTCTACTGGTGCAGGAAACATTTTAGACATTACAGTATCAACACAAATACTGTAAGCCCAGAGACTACTGTAAACCCAGAGACTACTGTAAACCCAGAGACTACTGTAAACCCAGAGACTACTGTAAGCCCAGAGACTACTGTAAGCCCAGAGACTACTGTAGTCTCTAAACCCAGAGACTACTGTAAGCCCAGAGACTACTGTAAGCCCAGAGACTACTGTAGTCTCTAAACCCAGAGACTACTGTAAGCCCAGAGACTACTGTAAGCCCAGAGACTACTGTAAACCCAGAGACTACTGTAAGCCCAGAGACTACTGTAAGCCCAGAGACTACTGTAAACCCAGAGACTACTGTAATCCCAGAGACTACTGTAAACCCAGAGACTACTGTAAGCCCAGAGACTACTCTAAACCCAGAGACTACTGTAAGCCCAGAGACTACTGTAAGCCCAGAGACTACTGTAAGCCCAGAGACTACTGTAAGCCCAGAGACTACTGTAAACCCAGAGACTACTGTAAACCAAAGGACAACTGCTGCTCAACTCTGCACTCTATCGACGAGTGACAATAATTAACCAAAATTATGAGCAAAGTTGCAAAGTTTGGGGCAACATCAATGTTATATGGCCTGGAACAGACAAGAAAATGACAATTATGTCATGGGCTGCGTCGTAAAGATGTGCATGATACTGTATCTAATGCCCTAAAGCAGTCGGCAGAGTGATCAGACAGTCTTACTCTAGTGGTATGATTCCAACCTCTTGTCTTTTGTCTATCCGGCCAACATCTTGTGCGCATAGGTAGCCTAAAATCGATTCGGGATGCACATACTGACCTCAACCGAAAATCCAATAACATAATTGATCTGAAAAATCTATCGAAGGGACAGTACATTGACGCAACACGAGACGTCCTAGAGTCAAATAACAAAGATTCTACCGCGTTTGTCATTCTGATAACACCATTTATATGAAGTTGCTTGTTCAGTCAATAATTATTTGACATAAGCATCTTCTACGAAATGTAAATATGGTTACTCAAATATGATCAAATTGCCTAGCAGTCAAACTTTCCAGAAAAATAAGTTCATTCAATTGCTGTCTCACGACCATTTTATTTGTATTTCTTTTTTACAAACCTTACCTTTCTTTATTGGTGCATTTACGTTGCTGGAGAAAGTTAGTTTCATACGAAGGCTGAAGCAGAGCGCGTTGGCCTATGCACAGTAGCCCATAGAGTATCCACTGTCCGGTACGTGTCTCTCTCCTACCAAGTGGCTATCTGCCTGGCTGGCTTTGCAGGCGCTGTGATGTTGTTCGGAGATCCCACTACAGCTGTTAAAAGGGGAGTTTTTAACCTACGAATCGGTTGAGGGTGTTTTAAATCTCAAATTAAGGACATGTTTGTTACAATTTAATTGTAGGTAGGCTAACTTTTAACAACCCAGAGCCTTTTTCTTCAAACTAATTTCTTCAGTCATATAATTGTGTTTTCATTCTATTCAGAGTGAGAGATGCGCACCCCCCTTTGGATAGAATGGTCACTCTCGATGTGAGGGCGTGATACGGTTCTAATTGATATTGATAAGACTACTTGACAGAATGGTTGCTTTTATACTTTGTCTCCTAATATACATTTGCTCTGGTAGTAATAGGACATTCTACTAACAGTTATAACTACATTTTTGTATTAGTATTATTACAAATGCTTTATTAATGGTAAATGTTACAAAATATTTTGCAAGTGTCAGCAAAAAGCTTAATTAAAAGTGTTGATATTATTCAGTCACACACGTTGCTGTTATACAAAAACATACACTTTTAATGATAATACTGGCAGGAAAGATGCTTTTTTAAAGCGTTTTAAAGAAGAAACCAGTTCTGTTGAAGAAACCAGTTCTGTTGACTTTCTTTTCTTCCTTTTCTTTAGGTCAGTGACTGCCCTACAACACTGCCCTACAACACTGCCCTACAACACTGCCCTACAACACTGCCCTACAACACTGCCCTACAACACTGCCCTACAACACTGCCCTACAACACTGCCCTACAACACTGCCCTACAACACCCAGAGCGGTCTCCTCCAAGTCCCCAACCATTAACGGGAAGAGAACCCGAATGTGGATCTAAATGTGTCCCCAAAATGCCCGAAAACTTTTCCACTTTCATATCCTAAACAATAACAATAAAATAGTAATATGTGGGATTTAAAGAGCCTTTCAGAAGGCTGTGTGGGTCGTGTTCGCCACAGCTGGGGCTGGGTGCAGGCTGGGGGACATCTGAAGCTGCTGTATTCCATTTTTGACTGGAAAAAGTCCAGACATGTATTACAAGGCTGTAAAGAGCCAGTGAGGCGGAGGAATCCAAAGACCTGAGTAGTCGATGGTGGAGAAAGGGGTTCTGGGATTGCCTTGGCCGTTATTGATGAGGTTGGAGTAGTAGATTGATTTGGCCTGGGAGAGAGCACCGTTTAGTCCTCCAGGCCTCTGAGTGGACTGTGTGACCAGATTTTTTATAGAGCCTCTCCAGTTTGTCGGCCAGTGGACTTCATAGAATGCAGCTCAGAGGTAAACTAGGGAGCAGAGAAGGAGAAGGACACAGTCCGAGTTATCAGAAGTGCAACAGAGTCAAGGCTGGAGGAGAGGAATGTGTCGTAGTGAGAACCCAGCTCCTCGGCCGAGGAAAGAAGAGAATCAGAGCTGTTGTGTATTTGAACCGCAAGATGGTTGGAGATGGCAAATCCAGACCATGTGGATCGAAGGGGCAAAGCCTGTCGAGCATCCTGTATGAATACTTTTCATCCTTTATATTTCTGTTCAAGCTGGGCTGAAGCACGTTTGGGTGCACCTGTCATGACACAATATTTGTTTTGACTGTATCAGCGACTGCAAAACTCCCTTACCATGCAGGACAAATTTAAGGCCATTCTTTTTGGCAGCGATGCATCACAAAGTAGCAGTGTAACACCCACAGCATGCTGATATAAGATGAAAACTAACTCTCAGTGCTAACTCTGTAGCCGCCAAGTCTGCAAGGTTTTGAGGCATCAGTCAAACGCTTCCTGTCTCACATGAACTATTCCTCGTGAAATAATCTGCATTGTTTGACTTGTGTTTTGTTTTTCCATCTGTCTGTTGATTTCTCTAGATCAGGTCGGCTTATTGTGACAGGAAGGAAAGGTGCTTCACTCGCTCAACGACTTGGTACTTTCTAGAAGGGCAGATCAACACAAAAGAGCTGAATCCTTGAGTAAGAGGCCAATACAAAGCTCTACAAAGTTCGGAGTGGAATTTCACTCACGGCTACCGCTCTGATCCAGAGGAATGCCTTCACTGAATTAAATTAGAGTAGTTAGTCAGGTATTGAAGTTCCTGGTTTTGGTGCTTGACCATAGTAGAGTTCGTATTTGATGACCCCTTCCACAGGTTTCATGGTCTTGTGTAGGAAATAATCATATGTGACTTGATGGGGTTTGAACACAAGACTCTGTTAGCCCTCTGAGCTGAAGCCTAGGCATTACAGCTACCATAAGTCTTTAGTCTCAGACAAGGTTACTCACCACTCATTCTCCAATGTCTCCGTTACACAAAATGGATACCCCCCCCATTCTCTTCCCTATTCTAGTGTGACTCAGACATGGCTTCCCATCAATATGAAGCGTATGGCAGTTTGTAAATCCCTCTCTCTGCTGACTTGACACTCAGCAGTTGTGATTGTGTATTCTGCTGGACCGAACAGGACCCCGGTTGTACTGTTAGGAGGGGGGCATAAAAACACAGTGACAGCCATGGCTCTGGGCCCTCCGCTCCTCTGTAACCAGGAGAGGAAAAAACAGGCGGGTTGCCAGGTTTGCCACCACTTTGAGAATGAATGAGGACCAGAAATGGCGTGTTGCCAGATTTCATTTTCATTTTGCCTTTAAAACTAAGAAGAAGTTTCCTGCTGCACTAGCCTAATGTATCTGTTGTATGGGTCTAATTACATTAAGGTTCTTTACAGTTATTGTGTCAAAATAGATTCAATGATCAATTATTATATTCGTAGATCTGAATTAAAGACTATAGAGTGGGCTACCTTGATGCTTTTCACCATTGGATCTGTCAATCAGGCCGAGCCCGAGGGCCTTGTGCTACAGTGTACTGTTCAGAATAGACGGAGGAAGTGGAAAGATGAATATTCTCTCTGTCCATAATAGGGCTGTCAGAGCTCATCAGTCAACTCCAGTTAACTTGTTTAATGTTATTGTACTAATATTATGGCAGTGACTAAACGGCATTGTCTGAAATAGTTGAAAATACATTAAAAACATCCAAAATACATCATCTATACAGCTAAAAACAACAATACAATGTCTAAACAAGTTGACTTTGAGGTTAAAGAAAGTGGGCTTTATCAATTTACCTGATTTTCATTTGGACAAAATCATGACACCAATATTCTTGTAATGGTCCTTCTATAAAAAATCTTAAATTACAGCTAAACTGGGTTGGCTGGATCCTGACGATAGGGTATATTCTTGTATGTGAGTTGAACCTTTCCTCCTCTTCCTGTAGAAGTGATGGAAGTGTCAAGGGAGTCCTCCATCCACTATAACTCCTATCAGATAGTTTACATCCTGTTGCATCACGTTGTTGTGTCTCTGTCTGCCTGTTTTCATGTCTGCCTGTCTGTCTGTCTGTCTGTCTCTCTCTCTCATATCCCAGTCAATTGGTAAATGCAACTCGAAACACCAAAGAGAGACCCACTGCTCACAGGCACCTGCTCATACATATGCGTGCGCACGCAAAATATCTGAGCCATCACAGTACGGTTGGTTTGGCCAGCAGAGCTTCCTAGACCCCTTCAGATACAACAGTCCAGGGACCTCCCCTGGGAAACCTCCCCTCACTTTCCTCTCCAGAGGCATCAATGGAGCCCTTGTCTGACAGCATAGCACTCCACTGTGAGCCAGGGGCCTCGCACACCAAAATATTGTCTTTGACTTTTACTTCAAACATTGGGATAACCTGACTTCAACAAGCGTGGCTGTGCTGCCTTTGACCCACCTCTTGGGAGTGTCAACGTTTATCTTGTTACTCTGGTAATATAGCTGCACACATGCACACACACACAGACACACACACACAGACACACACACACACACACACACACACACACACACACACACACACACACACACACACACACACACACACATATTTAGCTCACTGATTGATACTCATTTAAAGTTCAAATTAAATGCTGAGATTCGATACCAGGAGACATTAGTGTTGGCTAAAGTAAGCTGATTTATATCAGAGTAAAAATCTATTTCAGCTGAGTATGGATTATTAAACACACAGGCAATCCCTAATATCCATATCTCTTTAAGTGCTCACTACACATTATTTACTGTTGGGACGGATCCTGGACTGATGAGTCAGCAGAATCTGCCGTTTAAGTCATTGGCACTGATTTCTTCCACTGCAGACAGAAATAGATTTGGGCTATGTAGGGGACTGATGAGGGGACAAAACGTAATCACTCAGGACAATACTTAATCACTTAGGACAATACTTAATCACTCAGGACAATAGTTAGTCACTTAGGACAATACTTAGTCACGTAGGAAAATATTTAGTCACTCAGGACAATACTTAGTCACTTGATACAATACTCAAGACAATACTTAGTCACTCAGGACAATACCTAAGACAATACTTAGTCACTCAGGACAATGCTTAGTCACTAAGGACAATACTTAGTCACTTAGGACAATACTTAGTCACTCAGGACAATACTCAATTCAATACTTAGTCACTCAGAACAATACTTAGTCACTCAGGACAATACAATACAATACTTAGTCACTCAGAACAATACTTAGTCACTCAGGACAATATTTAGTCACTCAGGACAATACTTAGTCAGGACAATACCTAGTCACTTAGGAAAGTACTTAGTCACTCAGGACAATTCTTTGTCACTCAGGACAATTCTTAGTCACTCAGGACAATACTTAGTCATGTAGGACAATGGTTAGTCACTTAGGACAACACTTAATCACTTAGGAAAATACTTAGTCACTCAGGACAATACTTAGTCACTTAGGACAATACTTAGTCACATAGGAAAATATTTAGTCACACAGGACAATACTTAGTCACTTGATACAATACTCAAGACAATACTTAGTCACTCAGGACAATACCCAAGACAATACTTAGTCACTCAGGACAATGCTTAGTCACTAAGGACAATACTTAGTCACTTAGGACAATACTTATGTCACTCAGGACAATATTTAGTCACTTAGGACAATATTTAGTCACTCAGGACAATACTCAATTCAATACTTTGTCACTCAGAACAATACTTAGTCGCTCAGGACAATACAATACAATACTTAGTCACTCAGAACAATACTTAGTCACTCAGGACAATATTTAGTCACTCAGGACAATACTTAGTCAGGACAATACATAGTCACTTAGGAAAGTACTTAGTCACTCAGGAAAATTCTTAGTCACTCAGGACAATACTTAGTCACTTAGGAAAATACTTAGTCACTCAGGACAATACTTAGTCACTCGGGACAATTCTTAGTCACTCAGGACAATACATAGTCACGTAGGAAAATTCTTAGTCACTCAGTTCTTAGTCAGGACAATACTTAGTCACTCAGGACAATACTTAGTCACTTAGGACAATACTTAGTCACTCAGGACAATATTTAGTCACTCAGAACAATACTTAGTCACTCAGTACAATACTTAGTCACCCAGGACAATACGTAGTCACTTAGGAAAGTACTTAGTCACTCAGGACAATTCTTAGTCACTCAGGACAATACTTAGTCACAGGACAATACCTAAGACAATACTTAGTCACTCAGGACAATGCTTAGTCACTAAGGACAATACTTAGTCACTTAGGACAATACTTAGTCACTCAGGACAATACTCAATTCAATACTTAGTCACTCAGAACAATACTTAGTCACTCAGGACAATACAATACAATACTTAGTCACTCAGAACAATACTTAGTCACTCAGGACAATATTTAGTCACTCAGGACAATACTTAGTCAGGACAATACCTAGTCACTTAGGAAAGTACTTAGTCACTCAGGACAATTCTTTGTCACTCAGGACAATTCTTAGTCACTCAGGACAATACTTAGTCATGTAGGACAATGGTTAGTCACTTAGGACAACACTTAATCACTTAGGAAAATACTTAGTCACTCAGGACAATACTTAGTCACTTAGGACAATACTTAGTCACATAGGAAAATATTTAGTCACACAGGACAATACTTAGTCACTTGATACAATACTCAAGACAATACTTAGTCACTCAGGACAATACCCAAGACAATACTTAGTCACTCAGGACAATGCTTAGTCACTAAGGACAATACTTAGTCACTTAGGACAATACTTAGTCACTTAGGACAATACTTATGTCACTCAGGACAATATTTAGTCACTTAGGACAATATTTAGTCACTCAGGACAATACTCAATTCAATACTTTGTCACTCAGAACAATACTTAGTCGCTCAGGACAATACAATACAATACTTAGTCACTCAGAACAATACTTAGTCACTCAGGACAATATTTAGTCACTCAGGACAATACTTAGTCAGGACAATACATAGTCACTTAGGAAAGTACTTAGTCACTCAGGAAAATTCTTAGTCACTCAGGACAATACTTAGTCACTTAGGAAAATACTTAGTCACTCAGGACAATACTTAGTCACTCGGGACAATTCTTAGTCACTCAGGACAATACATAGTCACGTAGGAAAATTCTTAGTCACTCAGTTCTTAGTCAGGACAATACTTAGTCTTAGGAAAGTACTTAGTCACTCAGGACAATTCTTAGTCACTCAGGACAATACTTAGTCATTTAGGAAAAGACTTAGTCACTCAGGACAATACTTAGTCACTCAGGACAATTCTTAGTCACTCAGGACAAAACTTAGTCACTTAGGACAATACTTAGTCACTTAGGACAATACTTAGTCACTCAGGACAATACTTAGTCACTTAGGACAATTCTTAGTCAGGACAATACTTAGTCACTCAGGACAATACGTAGTCACTTGGGAAAATACTTAGTCCCTCAGGGCACTATTTAGTCACTCAGGACAATACTCGAGACAATATTTACTCACTCAGGACAATACTCGAGACAATATTTAGTCACTCAGGACAATACTCGAGACAATATTTAGTCACTCAGGATAATACTTAGTCACTTAGGATATACTTTGTCACTTAGGACAATACTTAGTCACTTAAGAAAATACTTAGTCACACGGGACAATACTTAGTCACTCAGGACAATACTTTGTCACTCAGAACAATATTTAGTCACTCAGAAAGGCCTTAAAACACTTTTGATCTTGACTAAGGGCCTATAATGCTGTCCAGTTCTGGACAGCATTGTTGCTATTACAGTATACACATAAACTTGAAGTAGGCTGCACCACCTTTCCTCCAGTTTGGAATTCTCATGAGACATTTTTAGGTAGTATCCGATGATATAAATGCAATTAAAGTGGTCTATCATGGTCCACTGAGCGTTTATGCTGACACATAGGAGGATGACAAGCTTACAGACTAAATCTGCAGACAGTTGATTCCCAGATGTGTCTGCTCGGGGTAAGGATGGGGACTGCCATATCGACTCATCATCAGTGTGTGGTGGTGTGTGTGTGTGTCTGTGTGCATGCGTGTGAGTGTGTATACAGTATTCACATCTGTATGTGGGGTTCATGAGGGTTTCACGTGAGTTCCATGTGTGTAAAATCAAATGAAATCAAATTTCAAATGAAATCAACAGGTAACCCTTAACCAACAATGCAGTTCTAGAAATAGAGTTAATAAAATATTTACTAAATAAACTGAAATAAAAAATTAAATAAAATGGGTATAGGTATAGGTATAGGTATAGGCGTTCCGGTGACAATTGCCGTGCGGTAGCAGAGAGAAAAGTCTATGACTTGGGGGACTGGAGTCTTTGACAATTTTTTGGGCATACCTCTGACACTGCCTAGTATATACTGTGTGTCCTGGATGGCAGGAAGCTTGGTCCCAGTGATGTACTGGGCCATACGAAATACCCTCTGTAGTGCCTTACGGTCGGATTCCGAGCAGTTGCCATACCAGGAGGTGATGCAACCAGTCACAAGTAAATGGTATTGCTAAAATGTACTTAAGTATCAAAAGTAAAAGTATAAATAATTTCAAGTTCCTTATATTAATATTAAGCAAACCAGACGACCCAATTTTCTTGTTTTTTTTGTTATTGCTGGATAGCCAGGCACTCCAACATTTACAAACAAAGCATTTGTGTTTAGTGAGTCCGCCAGATGAGGCAGTAGAGATGACCAGAGACGTTCTCTTGATAAGTGTGTAAATTGGACCATTTTCCTGTCAAAATGTAACGAGTACTTTTGGGTGTCAGGGAAAATGTATGGAGTAAAAAGTACATACTTTCTTTAAGAATGTAGTGAAGTAAAAGTAAAAGTTGCCAAAAATTGTCAAGTAAAGTACAGATACCCCCAAAAAACTACTTAAGTAGTACTTTGAAGTATTTTTACTTAAGTACTTTAAACCACTGGCGGTATGAGAATTGGAGTGGGTCTAGGGTTTACGGGATGATGGTGTTGATGTGAGCCATGACCAGCCTTTCAAAGCACTTCATGGCTACCGACGTGAGTGCTCCAAGGTGGTAATAATTTAGGTAGGTTACCTTTGCTTACTTGGGCACAGGGGCTATGGTGGCCTGCTTGAAACATGTAGGTATTACAGACTCGGTCAGGGAGAGGTTGAAAATGTCACTGAAGACACTTGCCAGTTGGTCCTCCGCATGCTCCGAGCACACGTCCTGGTAATCCGTCTGGCCCCGCGACCTTGTGAATGTTGACCTGTTTAAAGGTCTTGCACACATTGGCTGCGGAGAGCATGATCACACAGCTGTCCGGAACAGATGGTGCTCTCATGCATCCTTCAGTGTTGCTTGCCTCAAAGCGTGAATAAAAGGCATAAAGCTCATCTGGTAGGCTTGCGTCACTGGGCAGCTCACGGCTGGGTTTCCCTTTGTAGTCCGTAATAGTTTGCAAGACCTGCAGGTGTAGTAGGATTCAATCTTAGTCCTGTATTGACGCTTTGCCTGTTTGATGGTTAGTCTGAGGGCATGGCGGGATTTCTTATAAGCATCCAGATTAGTGTCCCACTCCTTGAAAGCGACAGCTCCAGCCTTAAACTCGGTGCGGATGTTGCCTGTAATCCATGGCTTTCGGTAGGGATATGTACGAACGATCACTGTGGGGACGATGTCTTCGATACACTTATTGATGAAGCCGGTGACTGAGGTGGTATACTCCTCAATGCCATTGGATGAATCCCAGAACATATTCCAGTCTGTGCTGGCAAAACAGTCCTGCAGTGTGTGTGTGTGTGTGTATGTGTGTGTGCGCATTTGTGTTTGTGTGTGTGTGCTCACGTGCCTCTGTCGCTCTCTCTCTCTCTCTCTCTCTCATCCTCATTCAAATTTGACTCTCTGCCTTATATTCTGATGGTGATGGTGTTCGCTCATCTGAAGGGGATTCACAGAGGAATGAGCAGGAGGTCAAAGGTCAACGTTTCTCTACTTTGAGTGTTTTACCTCTCCCCCAACCCCTATGGCTCTTAATAATTCACACTAAAAGACAGGCGGAAGGTACTGAGGCGAGACAAAGAGGGGTAGCTGAATGGACGGGCATGGGTCCACTGTTTGAACGCTTGCACGAGTTCTAAAAATGTTTGTATTCATATTTTATGAAGACGGTTACAGGGATGTGGACTCTTGAATGATTGAAGTTCTCCCTCTCCACATGGGCTGTGTCCTCTGTCCACACAGTTTCATGTGTTTTGGTACTATGTTTTACATCACTTTTTGGAAACCGACGGCTCTTGTTCATGTAGGCTACTGTGAGAATGTTTGGATTCATGTCATTGATAAAACAGTGTTTAATGTGTAAAACAAAAATAACCTGAACTGTATGACGATTCAAACATGCTCTAACCCCCACAATGTTTTCGTAATTACCGGCAAACAGTCATTTTAGATTAATGAAATTGAATGTAGACGATCAAAATCCATTCTTATTTCCCATGACCTTCTGTTCATTACATAACAGTGCATAGACATGCATGACCTTCTGTTCATTACATAACAGTGCATAGACATGCATGACCTTCTGTTCATTACATAACAGTGCATAGACATGCATGACCTTCTGTTCATTACATAACAGTGCATAGACATGCATGTCATTGAGGCCACGTTAAAGATTCCTATTTCCTCCATCCGTTTTTTCATTTGGTTTAAAGGAAAGCTCCTACATTAGTAATAATAGAATTACAGTGCCTTGATCGAGTTCATCCCCGGCGGGATTAACACTCCTGTGGGATAAAAGGGAACGTCGGGAACGTCTGGCTCCGGTCCAGTTCTAGGAAATCCAGCTTTCCCTGGACAAGGCCTTAACCCACGGTTTGTGTTTCCTATAGACACTGGACAGGTGGCTTAGAGGAGAGGTTCAGCCAGGGCCATTCAGATGGACTGGCTTTCACTTGGAGACTGGCATAAAGTACTGACTCACACATACTCTCCTACCTATTATAACTAACCTGGTAAACTCTCCTACCTAGTATAAACTTACCTGGTAAACTCTCCTACCTAGTATAACTTTACCTGGTAAACTCTCCTACCTAGTATAACTTAACCTGGTAAACTCTCCTACCTAGTATAACTTAACCTGGTAAACTCTCCTACCTGGTATAACTTAACCTGGTAAACTCTCCTACCTAGTATAACTTAACCTGGTAAACTATCCTACCTGGTATAACTTAACCTGGTAAACTCTCCTACCTATAGTATAACTTAACCTGGTAAACTCTCCTACCTATAGTATTACTTAACCTGGTAAACTCTCCTACCTAGTATAACTTAACCTGGTAAACTCTCCTACCTAGTATAACTTAACCTGGTAAACTATCCTACCTGGTATAACTTAACCTGGTAAACTCTCCTACCTAGTATAACTTAACCTGATAAACTCTCCTAAACCTGGTAAACTCTCCTACCTAGTATAACTTAACCTGGTAAACTCTCCTACCTAGTATAACTTAACCTGGTAAACTATCCTACCTGGTATAACTTAACCTGGTAAACTCTCCTACCTAGTATAACTTAACCTGATAAACTCTCGTACCTAGTATAACTTAACCTGGTAAACTATCATACCTAGTATAACTTACCTGGTAAACTCTCCTACCTATAGTATAACTTAACCTGGTAAACTCTCCTACCTATAGTATTACTTAACCTGGTAAACTCTCCTACCTAGTATAACTGAACCTGGTAAACTCTGCTACCTAGTATAACTTACCTGGTAAACTCTCCTACCTAGTATAACTTAACCTGGTAAACTCTCCTACCTAGTATAACTTAACCTGGTAAACTCTCCTACCTAGTATAACTTACCTGGTAAACTCTCCTACCTAGTATAACTTAACCTGGTAAATTCTCCTACCTAGTATAACTTAACCTGGTAAACTATCCTACCTAGTATAACTTACCTGGTAAACTCTCCTACCTAGTATAACTTAACCTGGTAAACTCTCCTACCTATAGTATAACTTAACCTGGTAAACTCTGCTACCTAGTATAACTTACCTGGTAAACTCTCCTACCTAGTATAACTTAACCTGGTAAATTCTCCTACCTAGTATAACTTTACCTGGTAAACTCTCCTACCTAGTTTAACTTACCTGGTAAACTCTCCTACTTAGTATAATCTTACCGGGTACATACCCACTCCTGCCCAGTATAAACCTACCACACATACTGCTGTCTAATATAACTTACCACACACACACACAGACACAGTCCTACCCAGTACATCCCTACCATGTAGGATTATACAGGGCACAAATACTATTCTTTCAGCCTTACTCTTGCAGGTGAAAATACCATATAAATGCTAACTTTTGTTTGAAATGAAAACAATGAAAAATGTCTGGAAGTCATTATCGGTACTCTGGAACCACTTACAGTTTGTCCCAACACCACACCATCACTAATTTGTTCAGCAGTGTTTAGTGACGCTATCACCTGCGGGGATGGTAGAGAACTCCATGGCACCGGTGCTGACCAGCCTTAACTACAGTACGTTCCTCTATCCCCATGAACCGGTGAGGCTGATTTTGGGGTTGTTATGGCACTATTCCCAGTCCTCATTCCCTAAGGACTCCCAGGAAGTGTCACAAATGGCACCCTAATCCCTACATAGTGCACTACTTTTGACGAGAGTGCTATGCGTCCTGGTCAAAAGTAGTGCACTAAATAGGAAATAGGATGCCATTTAGGACGCAAACCCTATCTCTGCTGGGCTTTGGTCCTGAAGTATGACATCATCAGAGGAGAGGGACTCAAGAACACAGCAACAACCAAACCTGGTCTGAATCATCGATCCACCAGTGAGACAGAGTTCACTTTTATACAGGAGATGTGTGTGTGTGTGTGTGTGTGTGTGTGTGTGTGTGTGTGTGTGTGTGTGTGTGTGTGTGTGTGTGTGTGTGTATGCCCTCCAGGCGGAGCTCTCATGGATGAGCAATTAGAACTCAGAATAAAGTTCTTTACCTTCTATCAGATAATTTAGCTGCACTTGACAGAGCTGGCCTGGCAGCAATATAACCAATAGAATAGTCCCAAAGGTACAAACTGCAACCCCCGCCCCATCTAGCACTACAGTCTGGCTCAATCAAATGCTTGAGCGAAAAAACGAACTATTTGAAGTCCAAACTTTGCAGAACTTTTGAAATGGCACCAGAGGAAGGTCAGTGAGTGAGATGATTTGTTCTATTGGACGAGGATGGTGCTCGATATCGTAAGTAAACAATAGGTCGACCTACGATGCAATCACCCTGCAGTAGTGTGTTAATGGACTTTCTATTTACGGTGATGCTGTAATGACCCTCTAATTACCAACTTAATGGAGTGGAGATGGAGAGATGGGACTGAAAGAGAGAGAGAGGGGGAGAAAGAGAGAGAAACAGAGAGGGGGAGGGGGTAGAGGAGGAGGAGAGAGAGAGGGGGGGAGGAGGAGAGAGAGAGGGAGGAGGAGGAGGAGGAGAGGGTGGAGCAGGGGAGAGAAAGAGAGAGGGGGAGGAGGAGGAGAGAGAAAGAGAGAGGGGGAGTGGAGGAGTGGAGGAGGAAGAGGAGGAGGAGAGAGAGAGGGGAGAGGAGGAGGAGAGAGGGGGGGAGAGAGAGGGGGGGGGGAGGAGGAAAGTGAGAGGGGGGGAGAGAGAGAGAGAGAGAGAGAGAGAGAGAGAGAGCTGATGGCCCCAGTGTCTGAGTCACATTAGTGGGGTTTAGGGACTTTGTGAAGGACACAGGTAGGACTGAGTGCCTCACCTGACCATTCATTAACAAGTCTCTCTGACAATGTGGACACACTCCTAGGATAAACACATATCCAATTATTTGAGGAATTAGTCAAATAAACACAGCTAATTGGAGAAAATGGATTAGGTGATTGGGTGGTGTTTGATATGGAGATAAGGTTTACTCTTTGCAGAAGAAGTGTGTGTGTCTGTGCTTGCTTGTGTGTGTGTGTGTGTGTGTGTGGTGTGTGTGTGTGTGTGTGTGTGTGTGTGTGTGTGTGTGTGTGTGTGTGTGTGTGTGTGTGTGTGTGTGTGTGTGTGTGTGTGTGTGTGCGTGCGTGTGCGTGCGTGTGTGTGTGTGTGTGTGTGTGTGTCTGTGTGTGTGTGTGTGCTTGCGTGTGTGTGCTTGCCTGTGTGCCTGCCTGTCTGTGTGTGTGTGTGTGTGTGTGTGTGTGTGTGTGTGTGTGTGTGTGTGTGTGTGTGTGTGTGTGTGATAACAGGATGCTATCAGAATGTGGTTGTGATTAAGTGTGTGTTGATATGATGTGCCTCTGTAAGAGAAGACCAATACAATCAGCAGATCAAGATTAAATATCACCACAACCCAGTCCTTTACAACTGTCTCAACACCAGTACATTGGTAGTATGTGACCAGTACATCACCAGTACATTGGTAGTATGTGACCAGTACATCACCACAACCAGTCCTTTACAACTGAGACATCACCAGTACATTGGTAGTATGTGACCAGTACATCACCAGTACATTGGTAGTATGTGACCAGTACATCACCAGTCCTTTTCACATCACCAGTACATTGGTAGTATGTGACAGTACATCACTAGTACATCACATCACCAACATTGGTAGTATGTGACCAGTACATCACCACAACCCAGTCCTTTACAACTGAGACATCACCAGTACATTGGTAGTATGTGACCAGTACATCACTAGTACATTGGTAGTATGTGACCAGTACATCACCAGTACATTGGTAGTATGTGACCAGTACATCACCAGTACATTGGTAGTATGTGACCAGTACATCACCAGTACATTGGTATTATATGAGCAGTACATCACCAGTATATTGGTAGTATGTGAGGTAATATACTGTGGAACAAGGACACCGATGGCTAGTTCACAGTCAGATCAGCCCTACTGTAAAGTACAGTACATATTTACAACTTGAACCCTCCTGTAAAGTACAGTACATATTTACAACTTTAAGCCTCCTGTACAGTACAGTACATATTTACAACTTGAACCCTCCTGTAAAGTACAGTACATATTTACAACTTTAACCCCCCACTTCTCCCTCTTCCTCCTGTCCCCCCTCTTCTTTTACACTCACTCACTCACTCACTCACTCACTCACTCACTCACTCACTCACTCACTCACTCTACAAAAGTAGAGCACCACCATATAAATATTGAACAGGTGTTGGAGGACGTTCGCTGAGTGTTTCATTCAGCTGTTTTGTCTTCACTTTCCATCCCTTTACTCTGAGTAACTTCATTGAGATGGATGGCCATACTACACGTTGCCCTTGGACAGGATTGTACATCAGTCTATAAAGCTGGAAGCACCACTGTCATCACTCAGAGTTTCACTGTGTCGTTCTCCTGCGTTTAAATGTTAGTTTAGCGCTTGTCCTCCTTGAAACTCGTGTCAGCACTTCCTTGACAAGTACGCACACACGCGCACACACACGCATACGTGCACACACGCGCATACACGCACACACGCGTATACACGCACACACGCGCATACACGCACACACGCGCACACACACGCATACACGCACACGGTCAAAAGCAGAGAGGAGCGCAATAAAGCTTTTTACTGCAGAGCCATTAGAAACCTAACCTGTTGTTGTTTACATAATGGCTGAGGTACTGCAGGTACAACAACCTTCCTTTGGCCTATGCACCATCTCCTGCCGTTATGCCCTTGAGCAAGGCACTTAACCCCCCCACAATTGCTCTGCATCCAAGGGCGCTGCATTGCTGCTGACCCTGTGCCTCTCAACGTGCCTCTCAACGTGCCTCTCAATGTGCTTCTCAACGTGCTTCTCAACTTGCTTCTCAACGTGTGTGAATCCTGGGTTTATTGGGAAAGGCAGAAGATGAACTGCCGTTCTAACCAGTGGACAATAAAGTAATATTCTATTCTGTTCTATTCTATGTCAAGGTTGACCCACCTGACTGAGAGTACACACTGCCAGGGAGCGAGAAAGGGGATACTTAGTCAGTTGCACAATTGAATGCATTCAACCGAAATGTGTCTTCCGCATTTAACCCTCTGAATCAGAGAGGTGTTGCCTAGTCTATCATGGCTGAGTGAACGGAACAAATGTTTAATTTATGTTGTGGCACAGATTTCCACCTGTGCTTTGATCTGTGCTCTCAATTGTACAGACTAGTTACAATTTACAAAACAGCTGACACTTTGGCTATTGCATGTGTTAACATGTTGGCACAATGACTCCAATAACCCCACCGAAAGACTTTAAAAAGGAGAACAAAAACAGATTAATCCTTCACTTGAAAGTTGAGTAATCCACGACTCAGCATCCGCTTGTTAGCAAATGTGTCTGATCAAACGTTCTCTTAACATGGGAAGACATAATGCTCCCAGCACAGGAGGCTGCTGAGGGTAGAATGGCTCACAATAAAGGCAGGAAGGGAACAAATGGAATGGCATCAAACACATGGAAACCATGGAAACCATGTGTTTGATGTATTTAATACCATTCCACTGATTCCGCTCCAAATCAAATCAAATCAAATTTATTTATACAGCCCTTCGTACATCAGCTGATATCTCAAAGTGCTGTACAGAAACCCAGCCTAAAACCCCAAACAGCAAGCAATGCAGGTGTAGAAGCACGGTGGCTAGGAAAAACTCCCTAGAAAGGCCAAAACCTAGGAAGAAACCTAGAGAGGAACCAGGCTATGTGGGGTGGCCAGTCCTCTTCTGGCTGTGCCGGGTGGAGATTATAACAAAACATGGTCAAGATGTTCAAATGTTCATAAATGACCAGCATGGTCGAATAATAATAATAAGGCAGAACAGTTGAAACTGGAGCAGCAGCACAGTCAGGTGGACTGGGGACAGCAAGGAGTCATCATGTCAGGTATTCCTGGGCTCCAGTCATTACCACGAGCCCATCCTCCCCAATTATGGTGCCACCAACCTCCTGTGGCTCCCAGACAATTATGTGAATAGTGGAGAGAGGGTGCTATCCCCCCTCGCACAATAACAACGACCATGTTAAATCACTTGAAGGTTTCTTTTTGTTCTAGGGGATTTCTCAGCTAATTACATATTCCATGTCATTTTATTAGGCGCTAACGTATGATTTGAGATCAAATTCAGTTAATGACTTTTAAAGGCTTAAAAATGGAGAATGGCGAGGCTGACCTCTAATGTGGGTTTGCTTTCCAGCAGCTTACCGATGTGTGGATTTCATTTAATTGAATGTGAATTTGTATCTGTTTTTTAAGGTAACTGAGGCCAGACTAGCTGTCTCACTCTTATCAGTATCTGGGGAAAAGAGAGAGGGGGGGGGGGTTGATGTGATCTTGGGCAGCTGTCATGTTGGATTGGATCATAAACCTAAAAGTAATGAAATCAAAAGGTGAGCAAAAAGACAGAAACAGCAGAGGTTCAGAGAGAAGACTTCATTTAACTATTTACAGCAGAGGTTCAGAGAGAAGACTTCATTTGATTATTTACAGAAGAGGTTCAGAGAGAAGACTTCATTTGACTATTTACAGCAGAGGTTCAGAGAGAAGACTTCATTTGATTATTTACAGCAGAGGTTCAGAGAGAAGACTTCATTTGACTATTTACAGCAGAGGTTCAGAGAGAAGACTTCATTTAACTATTTACAGCAGAGGTTCAGAGAGAAGACTTCATTTGACTATTTACAGCAGAGGTTCAGAGAGAAGACTTCATTTGACTATTTACAGCAGAGGTTCAGAGAGAAGACTTCATTTGACTATTTACAGCAGAGGTTCAGAGAGAAGACTTCATTTGACTATTTACAGCAGAGGTTCAGAGAGAAGACTTCATTTAACTATTTACAGCAGAGGTTCAGAGAGAAGACTTCGCAGAGTTTAACTATTTACAGCAGAGGTTCAGAGAGAAGACTTCGCAGAGTTTAACTATTTACAGCAGAGGTTCAGAGAGAAGACTTCATTTAACTATTTACAGCAGAGTTTCAGATAGAAGACTTCATTTAACTATTTACAGCAGAGGTTCAGATAGAAGACTTCATTTTACTATTTACAGCAAAGGTTCAGAGGGAAGACTTCATTTGACTATTTATATTTCAGACGGATATGTGTCTGGATCGGACAGAAGCCTCATTGTCAGGGAGAGAGACGTAGGCAGTAGTTAATTACATTTTTCTACTTAAGAAATGAAGAACCTTTCTATGAACGGGCTCTTTCAATCAGACTTTTGTCTCTATTCTCTCCTGTATCTAAGACATCCTCTTACAACAAAGATCATGGCTCCAGATACACACACACACACACACACACACACACACACACACACACACACACACACACACACACACACACACACACACTACTCAAGTCTCTTATACTTCACCAACTCTACTAATAACCCAACTCCTTTCACCTCTGGATCACTCTGTCATTCCTAGAACCTTTGGTATTTGGTATTTTATTAGGATCCCCATTAGCTGTTGCAAAAGCAGCAGCTGCTCTTCCTGGGGTCAGTGGATATGACTAGCTTGTATAGTAACACACCAGGCACACCAATCACACCTCTTATAGTCATCTGGCGAAGTAGGCCAATTTATCTGGCAAAGTCCCTGCATAGTGCTCTTGAGAGGTGGAGGGATACAGTCTGAGCTCCTAATAGACTGGACAAAGTACTGCTTTTGTGTTCCTCCTCACATTGTCACAGCAGCACACTGTGCAGGGACTGAAGCCAATGGAACTTTTTTCTCTCACTGAGATGATTAGATCAGACCATCCACAGGCAGACCTCCAGTCTAAGACATATTGGTTTTGGCCCTTTACTTATCTGGTCAGGGTGTGAGGTTCAGTGTTGAGGAGAACGGAGGGCTCACACAGCCTAATAGAAATGGCACCCTAAAAGTGTAGACTCGGGGGTGTCAAACTCATCCCATGGAAGGCCGAGTGTCTGCTGGTCACGTTCAATCTGTGTACAATTAAAACCTAGACAACCAGGTGAGGGGAGTTCCTAACCAATCAGTGACCTTCATTGACCAATTAAGCACAAGGGAAGAGTGAGAACCTGCAGACACTCGCCCCCCCCCCCCCCCGTGGAATGAGTTTGATACCCTAAAGGTGTAAGGGGACTCAAATCTTCTGACAAAAGTCAGAAAATGATGTCTTTCAACAGATGTCTTGATGTCATCATGAAAACTACAGTTTTTGGGACTTTTCTGAAAGTAAAGGGATAGATTTCTTCACTCGGTTTGATTAGCTTTAATCTAGAGCACAAAATGGTTGCTTGGTAAAACACAACATGCCTTTTCTACAGTATATACAGTATGTGAAGCCATGCCAGGCTTTATAGCCTACACATAACAACACAACTTTATAGCCTACACATAACAACACAACTTTATAGCCTACACATAACAACACAACTTTATAGCCTACACAACTTTATAGCCTACATATAACAACACAACTTTATAGCCTACACATGACAACACAACTTTATAGCCTACACATAACAACACAACTTTAAAGCCTACACCTAACAACACAACTGTATAGCCTATACATAACAACACAACTTTATAGCCTATACATAACAACACAACTGTATAGTCCACACATAACAACACAACTGTATAGCCTACACATAACTTCACAACTGTATAGCCTACACATAACAACACAACATTATAGTCTATACATAACAACACAACTTTATAGTCTACACATAACTCAATCCTCTTCCAATTCCTCTTTCTTTGACTATTTTCAACTGTCCCAGACAGTGAGAGCAGGATCAAACATAGCTTCTTCTCAGAATTGATTTGAATAATACTGTCAAGACAAAAATGGCCCCTCTGAAACAAGCAGGAATTTTATAATAAAGTCAGTCTTTGTTGGGCCTTTTAGAGTAAGAGAGTCACTCTACGGAGTGCAGACATTGCACCAGCAGTCCATAGCGAAACCCCTCTCCCCAGTCAGTGAAAGGCAGACCAAGTTCAGCTACGGTCTCCCTCTGACAAACACCCAACTGTGTGAATATAAATACACACCCAGTCACCATCACACTAAATAAGACATGGACTAGACCTGTCATCTCTACTCACCCTGACACACTCTGTTAAAGGAGCAATCTATGAATGCTTACATCCATTTTTAGACTTGTAAATTATTTATATATTAGCCATGATTCTTCAGGAATATAACCTATAAACAAACGTCTCATGAGCTTTGTTCAACTGTCTAACCCCCCCCAGAACCAAACATATAAACATGTTTTACTCCTTTGTTTGTAAACAATTTAATTGTAAACAAGCACTGTATATTTCTTTTTTACTATAACTTTGATATTATGGAGTCAGTCCTTGCATTCATAGCTCAAATCAAATAAAATAAAATGTATTTGTCACATACACATGGTTAGCAGATGTTAATGCGAGTGTAGCGAAATGCTTGTGCTTCTAGTTCCGACAATGCAGTAATAACCAACGAGTAATCTAACAATTCCACAACTACTACCTTACACACACAAGTGTAAAGGGATAAAGAATATGTACATAAAGATATATGAATGAGTGATGGTACAGAACGGCATAGGCAAGATGCAGTAGATGATATAGAGTACAGTATATACATATACATATTAGATGAGTAATGTAGGGTATGTAAACATAAAGTGGCATAGTTTAAAGTGGCTAGTGATACATGTATTACATAAAGATGGCAAGATGCAGTATGATATAGAGTACAGTATATACATATACACATGAGATGAGTAATGTAGGGTATGTAAACATTATATTAAGTAGCTCTGTCTATGAATTTGAGAGTGGTTACATGTATCCAGCTCCATCCCTATGCTTTTTCCCCCAAAATAGTGGCAGGGTGGCACTTTGTTATTGTTTAAATTGGAGATTGCCCCTTTGAAGGGACAATCAGATTCTCTAGCCCATCGCTCATCTTACCAAGCAAAGGGGTGGGGTAAAGGCTGTTGAAATTGAAGATCTTGGTTATCACTCCTCCTCTGATAAATGATTGAATTGTGTTCTTCTACAGAGAAAGAAAAGAGTCACCCTGTCAAAGGGGAGTGCATTGATCCTATTTCTATGGTGGCAGACTTAAGCCCTAGGCTGGAGGTTCAGCCAGTCATATTACACTGTGATACATTGGCCTACTTTGCCAGCTTACCTGACAAAAGTTAATTCATCTCAAATCAAATCAAATGTTATTGGTCACATACATGTGTTTAGCAGATGTTATTGCGGGTATAGCAAAATGCTTGTATTTCTAGCTCCGACAGTGCAGTAATATCTAGCAAGTAATATCTAACCATTTCACAGCAATACACACAATACACACAAATCTAAAGTAAGGGAATGGAATTAAGAATATATAAATATTTAGACGAGCAATGTCAGAGCGGCAAAGACTAAGATACAGTAGAATACAATACAATACAGTATATACATATGAGATGAGTAATACATAGACTAAGATACAGTAGAATAGAATACAATACAGTATATACATATGAGATGAGTAATGCAAAATATGTAAACATTAAGTGACTAGTGTTGCATTATTAAAGTGGCCAGTGAGTTCAAATCTATGTATATAGGGCAGCAGCCTCTAATGTGCTAGTGATGGCTATTTAACAGTCTGATGGCCTTCAGATAGAATATATTTTTCAGTCTCTCGGTCCTAGCTTTGATGCACCTGTACTGACCTCACCTTCTGGATGATAGCGGGGTGAACAGGCAGTGGCTCGGGTAGTTGTTGTCCTTCATAATTTTTTTGGCCTTACTGTGACATTGGGTGCTGTAGGTGTCCTGGAGGGCAGGTAGTTTGCCCCCCCGGTGATGCGTTGGACAGACCGCACCACCCTCTGGAGAGCCCTGCGGTTGCGGGCAGTGCAGTTTCCGTACCAGGCTGTGATACAGCCCGACAGGATGCTCTCAATTGTGCATCTGTCAAAGTTCGTGAGGGTTTTAGGTGTCAAGCCAAACTGAGGTTGAAGAGGCTGAGCCTCCTGAGGTTGAAGAGGCGCTGTTGCGCTTTCTTCCCCACACTGTTTGTGTGGGTGGACCATTTCAGTTTGTCAGTGATGTGTACGCAGAGGAACTTGAAGCTTTCCACCTTCTCCACTACGGCCCCGTCGATGTGGATACAGGGGTGCTCCATCTGCTGTTTCCTGACGTTCACGATCAGCTCCTTTGTTTTGTTGACGTCGGGTGAGAGGTTATTTTCCTGGCACCACACTTCCAAGGCACTCACCTTCTCCCTGTAGGCTGTTTCATCAACTGCAAAGTTGCCTAGGAACTAAAATCATGGCTGCCCTACCTGTCGGCTCAATTTTACTCCATCTTACTCCACCACTCCATTAATTACTCCATTACTGGACATAACAAAGATAAACCCATTTTCCTCAGATCTTAGTGTTTATAACAAACAGTCATTTTTAGCCTTTCAATAAACCAAAACCATTATTAGATACTCTACTGCCATCTACTGAGTATGGTTCCCATTGTCACAGTCGTCAAACAATACATTTAGCATGTCATTTAATAGCTTTTGTAATACTGCCCTCTTCTGGCAAAAAGGTTTGGCCTAAATCGCCAATATTGGGGGAAAATTGAAGAAAGAAAACCTTCTCTCCAAACCTTCACAGCAACTGCCAAATAAGAAATAAGCTAACAGACTAAAAAAGGAAATCTCCCAGGGCAATGTCTCCCAGGGCAATGTCTCCCAGGGCAACGTCTCCCAGGGCAATGTCTCCCAAGGCAACGTCTCCCAGGGCAAACACCAGACTAGGCCCTGATCCAGTGCTCTATCTGAGTCAATAGATGGATCAACATAGGAGTGAAATACATTGGATTCAAGGATATGATTTTGTAACAGGAAAAATAATTCAGGCATTACATTTCTACAATACCATTATAGACCTACATTTAACAAAAATATATGTTTAATAAATGCACAATCTGAACGATGTTCTATTGATATTGACATTGATTAAGAATTACATGGCTAATGATCTTAGTACAAGTAAGCTAAGGAGGCCTGCACCTACACTATCATAAACAATATAGAACATGTTATTATGAGTCTTTATGCCTATTGTTTGTTTGTCATCCTCAAGACATTTGTAAACAATGTCTTCTCAGGTTAATCTCGTTGGCACTAAGGGCACTCCCATCTATAGATGCGCAATTAGCCAGGGGAACAGTTTAGGCTACTTATAGCCTATGTTTAAAACAATCATGTTGATCTCATGGATGGACTGTCAGTCCTTGTATTCATACAAGCTGTCTATGACTTTGAGCATGGTTAGGTTACAATTCCACAGCTCCATCTCTCAGCTTTATAGCAAGTGGCAGGGCCGCTTTGGGGCTGAAACAGACAAGGGATTGTCAATTGTTTAGGAAGATGCCTTCGGCAAACCGATAATAATTAGCCTAGTGACAAAATGTACAACTTTTTTCACAAGAATAAACCCACTGACGCGCACAATGGGATTAAATCCCAAAAGACGCTGCTAGCCATATTTTCTCCGGTGAAGATGTAAAGAAGTCATCTCCTCTCACTTCCGCTGTAGAGGCTCGAGCGAGTTGCAGTGGCGCGAAGCAGCAGTTGCAGCCAGTGCGCGCGCGCCGTGAGCACCTGTCACAAGGTGAAGAGCAGGACGAGTTGTTCGACTAGTACAAGAGGATATTGCAGGGGCTTGAAGCTGGAGCAAGTACACCACACTCCACCACACTTCCACTGGGCTGGGCCAGAGAGGCAGCAACCACCCATTTGGACCGATGTTCTGGCCGAAATGCAGTCTCGACACATCTACATTCGGAATAAGATCGGCGAGGGCATCCAAGCGACCAGCTTTCAGGTAGGTCACACCAACGGGAGAAGATAGACAGTTGTAACTATTCTCCTCAGAAACTGTTTTGTTTTCAAGAAAAACAACTTTGGCACTTGTTTAATTCCTTGTTTTACTACACACCGCGCCTCATGCTGTTTTGGAATGTTTTATCATACAATCTCAATATTTAGTGTCTAGGCTACTGAGTGTTGTTTTAAATCAAAGAAGAGTATCCAACATCCTAGCTTCACCTATTAATTACTATTTTATTTTTATTTATTTTACCTTTATTTAGCCAGGCAAGTCAGTTAAGAACAAATTCTTATTTTCAATGACATCTGCTAGCTTCACCTATTAATTAACTAGGCTACCCTGCCGCCCTGCCGCCCCACTAGACTAAGTAATGCATGTGCTCTAAGTCACAATTGGTAAGGTGTTGAACAGACAACATGCCCTATTTTATTTTCTGGTTTTATGAAACATGTAACGTGTTATTTCCTCCCTAGCCTATGTGATTTCTAACCAAGTGTTTTCACCTAATTACGGCCACACCGCAGCAAGATGCAATACAAGACAAAGGGACACCCAGTGACTAACGTGACCCAGTTAAGATGGCCCTATTTGGTGTAGATTCATGGGAAAAGTAGGTTCTGATATTTTAATAGTGACATTGCTGCTAACTCTGGAGACTTAGCCATAAGTGGAGCAATTCACTGCTAGATAATTAACCTGCCCCTTAGAGGTTCAGGATGGGCCTATATTTGGCCCTTTTAGAGACTTGCTAATGAAAATCGGAAACAGTGAAAGTCTTCATTATAGATCGGGTTGAGAATTTCCGAAAATCTTCCCAAAATCCTCAGGGTTTTCATAAATCCTGATTGGAGGTTTTTGGATTTCTTGCATTTTACCTCCTGATTCCAGGAATGTTCCAACCAGGATTTTGGGAAAGTTACCAGAATTTTGCACCCCTTATAGATCATTATGTTTCCTTGAATTTCAATGTTATTGTGGACATATTACTAGCCTACATAACATTACTAGTACTACTACAGATCTACAGTAAATTACATCTCTCCTATGTTGGGATGACATTGGCTGGCTAGAGACAGAGTGGGGGGTTGTGATTGGGGGCTTGTGATTGGCCTGTAGGTGTCATGTTGCCGTCAGTGTCATGTCTGCCCTATGGGGGGCGATGTCACCGGGCTGCTCTGATAGTTCTCACACTGAGACTCCCCTGCCTCATGTGCACACACACACACACACACGCACACACACACACACACACACACACACACACACACACACACACACACACACACACACACACACACACACACACACACACACACACACACACACACACACACACACAGTCTTCCATAGCCTGACAGGATCACAGAGGACAAATGCGACAGGAATCTCCTGACATCAATATATAGAATAGATAGACTAATTGATACTCCCAGTTGGTATTAAATAGAACGTTGCGGCCCCGCCCACCAGTGGGGAAAACAACCCATGGTTACCTTGGTTACCCCATTGGTTCACAGGAAAAACAATACCTATTCAAGCACAATTATCTTGTTGTCTGCTTGTTTTAAACAATTACAAAACTACATTTAAAAAGAGTACAACATGTCTAATGATAACTTTTCAACATTGCCTGCTCCGAAGCATTCTCACTACTTAGAAAAACCTAATATTGTAGAACTTCCCTCATCAATCAATCAATCAATCAAATGTATTTATAAAGCCCCTTTTACATCAGCAGATACATACAGAAACCGAGCCTAAAACCCCAAACAGCAAGCAAAGCAGATGTAGAAGCACAGTGGCTAGGAAAAACTCCCTAGAAAGGCAGGAACCTAGGAAGAAACCTAGAGAGGAACCAGGTTCTGAGGGGTGGCCAGTCCTCTTCTGGTTGTGCCGGGTAGCGATTATAACAGTACATGACCATTAAGGCCAGATTGTTCTCCAAGATGTTCAAACGTTCATAGATGACCAGCAGGGTCAAATAATAATCACAGTGGTTGTAGAGGGTGCAACAGGTCAGTAAATCAGGAGTAAATGTCACTTGGCTTTTCATAGCCCGGCATTCAGAGGTTGAAACAGCAGGTGCGGTAGAGCGAGAGAGTTGAAAACAGCAGGTCTGGGACAATGTAGCACGTTCGGTGAACAGGTCAGCGTTTCATAGCCACAGGCAGAACAGTTGAAACTGGAGCAGCAGCATGACCAGGTGGACTGGGGACAGCAAGGAGTCATCAGGCCAGGTAGTCCTGAGGCATCGTCCTATGTCGCTAACGTTAGCCATGTGACTGAGTGCCAGCTAGCTACCAACCAGAACATTAAGCTATCCAAGACCAACAACACAAATGAATGGACTATAAATTTACAAGTAGTGAGTGGAGATAAAAACGGACTACTAAACAAGTTAAATGTCTTACCTGTGATGAAATATTATCCACACACATAGCTAGCTACGTGTCGTCTACTTGGACACTGGGTCTCCACAATTCCTCACTCTTCCACAGTGAATAGCCTGAAGCCACAGAGGTCTTCTCGCAGGCTCGTTTTCCATACATGGGAGCATTGCAAACCATAGGTCAGGATTTTTGACCTGGTTACTTGTACATTGAACAACACAGCAGCTCTTCAGATTGTTTTGTTATTTCTGTATAACAAAAAAATGGTGACTAAGTTGACTCTTTTACATTGGGGGTCAATGGGAAATACTGTTTTCCCCAATTTGTGGTCATGTTTGAGGTGAATTCATTCTTATGACATGAATACCTGTACATAGCCCACCTATAATTTAGCCCAAACAACTACCTCTTTCCCTACTGTATTTAATTAATTTATTTATTTTGCTCCTTTGCACCCCATTATTTTTATTTCTACTTTGCACTTTGCACATTCTTCCACTGCAAATCTACCATTCCAGTGTTTTACTTGCTATAGTGTATTTACTTTGCCACCATGGCCTTTTTTTGCCTTTACCTCCCTTATCTCACCTCATTTGCTCACATCGTATTTAGACTTGTTTATACTGTATTATTGACTGTATGTTTGTTTTACTCCATGTGTAACTCTGTGTCATTGTATGTGTCGAACTGCTTTGCTTTATCTTGGCCAGGTCGCAATTGTAAATGAGAACTTGTTCTCAACTTGCCTACCTGGTGAAATAAAATAAATAAATAAATAAATAAAATACCGACTCGGAGTACACATACCAAGTTATAGAATAGAACAAAATAGAATAAAATAGAATACAACTATGTAATATAGGTAAGATGTAACACGGAAAGCAATTCCATCAGCAACTGCTGTCTACTGTACCAATATGTATTGTTGTTTTTTTCTGTTCATGTTTGTGTTGTTCTTTAGCTTGATTCCCCTTGAGAAGGACTTGGTTGGTTGTGCTGTTTGTCTGATCCCACACAGGTGAACCGAGGGACCTACTCCAGGCGAAGCCGATTGAAGAGGTCTGATGGCAGCACCACCTCCACAAGCTTCATCCTCAGACAGGTAGGGCCTCTGGGGTTTCCCCTAGGTACAGATCTAGGATCCCCTCCCCCAATCCTAACCTTAACCATTAGTGGGGGAAATGGAAAACTGACTGAAGATCAGCGTAAATTGGCAACTTCACCCTATACCACAGGTAGGCTGGGATGGGTTAAATTCCAGAAAGATGATCCCTTCCCAATGTCCTCGTTCACTACCTCTTCACAGATCTGATAGGACTGGATAGGTGAAAGCAATATGGCGGAAACTAGCTGGAGCTGTTGCTAGCTTACACCTAGCCATGTCTTCTCGGATCTGTGATGGGGAGTGACCAAGGGCATAGGGGAGTGGACAACTTTCTGGAAACACAACTTTCTGAAAAACACAACTTTCTGGAATGAAACACAACTTTCTGGGATGAAACACAACTTTCTGGGATGAAACACAACTTTCTGGGATGAGACACAACTTTCTGAAATGAAACACAACTTTCTGGGATGAAACACAACTTTCTGGAATGAAACACAACTTTCTGGGATGAAACACAACTTTCTGGGATGAAACACAACTTTCTGGGATGAAACACAACTTTCTGGGATGAAACACAACGTTCTGGGATGAGAACCCACACTGACAGAGAGACAGATTCAGTCACAAACAAACACGCACACAACAAGGACACAGTTCTTGGAAGCATCTGAGTAGTGCTTTTACATAGCCCAGTTGAATTGAACCATGAATTGGTCCTTGAGACATACTACAGCAGGGAGTTAACAGCTAACCAGGATGAGGGAACAGCCAGAGAACAGTCACTGGAAAAGCAGTCATCCGTTCAGTCATCCATATGTTGCTGACCTGGGGAAACCAACCAAATCACCTTCATTGTGCAGCCCCAGGACAGATCCTTCTAGAGCAGGGGTGGGCAACTCCAGTCCTCCAGGGCCTGATTGGTGTCACACTTTTTCTCCATCCCTAGCAAACACAGCTGATTAATCAAATGTCATTCTAAACTGAAGATCACGATTAGGTGATTATTAGAGTCAGGTGTGTTAGCTGGGGCAAAACTGTGACACCAATCAGGCCCCCCGAGGACTGGAGTTGCCCACCCCTGTTCTAGAGAGATAGAGAGCAACAGAGTAAGCAGGTTGTTTCTTCAACCCCACTCTAACACAGCCGATTCAGCTAATCAAGGAGCTGATGAGCTGCTGATTAGTACAATGATGTTTCATCAAGGCTGGAGCAAAAGCTTTACTGTACCTATCTCTCTAGGAGGAGGGTTGGCCAGCACTCATCATTTTGTTATTATTTCATGAACTTATTATGCAGATACACATACATATATTTTTTATAATATAAATACTGTGCAAAATATATCTACAGGCCAATGTCTTTATTTCAACTATTTCTACTAGTGTGTCTTTCCATAAGAAGGTCCAGTAGATTTTATGAACCTGCTATTTTCTTATTTGTCTTTTGCCCCTTGTTTATTTTAGAAACGGATACACTTAAATAAGCATCAAAATGATAATGTGACTATCAGAATGAAAGCTTACAATTATAACATGCAATACGTTGTGGTACAGCAAAACATTTTGGACTAAGTCAATTATATTCTGGTTATCCACTATACTCCATACAGCTCCTTTTGTTTTATATTCTGGTTATATCTGTGGTGCTTAGCCTATACACTGGAAGAGAGAGAGAGAGAGATGGATAGAAGAAAGAAGGGAGAGAGAGAGATAGAGCGAGAGAAATATGAGGGGAGAGAGAAAGATGGATGATAGAGAGAAAAAGGGGAGAGAGAGAAAGATGAGGGGAGAGAGAAAGATGGATGATAGAGAGAAAAAGGGGAGAGAGAGAAAGATGAGGGGAGAGAGAAAGATGGATGATAGAGAGAAAGAGGGGAGATAGAGAAAGATGAGGGGAGAGAGAAAGATGGATGATAGAGAGAAAGAGGGGAGAGAGAGAAAGATGAGGGGAGAGAGAAAGATGGATGATAGAGAGAAAGAGGGGAGAGAGATGGATAGAGAGAGAAAGAGGAGGCGAGAGAGAGAAAGATAGATGGATAGAGAGAGAAAGAGAAGGGGACAGAGAGAGATGGATGGATAGAGAAGTAGATGGATAGAGAGAAAGAGAGGAGGGGACAGAGATGGACATAACGAGATAGATGGTTAGAGAGAGAGGGGAGGGAGAGAGAGAGATGGGTAGAGAGAGAGAATGGTGCTGCTGTCATCCCCCTCTTCCTATACTCCCTCAGTCAAGGAGAGAGTGCGTGTGCGTCCAAGCTGAGTGGAGGGCAGCACAGCCAATCGGCTTGCTGCACAGCCAATCGACTTGCTGCACATTGGCTTTGTCATCGGGTGCTGATATTGAGGAAGGATTCTCTATGCTGCTCCGTTCGGTGTGTTTGGAAGGGCTGATGAAATGCCAGGATTGGGCTGCCTCTAGGGAGAGCCTCTCTGCTTTATAATGTGAGCCAGTAGCATCCAGGCTCGGGCTAACGCACAACCATCGACCAAGCAGGCCTAGGGGAAACCAAGCAGGCCTAGGGGAAACCAAACAGGCCAAAGGGGAAACCAAACAGGCTGGCTCTGCTACTGCTATTACCCCTTCTCCTCTTCCAGCCGAAAAAGGAGGGATTTATTTTTTACCGTCATCCCCCCATCCATCCTGTGTTCTGTGGTGGCTCCCTCCTCCTCCTCCTCCTCCTCCTGTTCCCCCTCCTCTACTACAGCCTCCTCCTCCGCTCTCTCGTTTTTTTCCCCCTCTTCCTTTTATTCTTCTAGAGGTGCTTTTGGAAATAGCAGACCTCCATGTATGACAATTTGTACCTGCATGGATTTGAAGACTCGGAGGCGGTGAGTGGTGGGGGGGGGTTTAGCTTCAGATCGTGTGTGTGTGTGTGTTTGAGCGTGTGTGTCTGTGTTTGTCGATGGAGGTGGCTCAGCTGTGGTGCACACACAAACACAGGGCTTACTGTAGGTAAGCTGACGGTCTCATGCTGTAGATGGAAGGATCGCGGTCTCCGCTGGGGGGGGTTCAATGTAAGGAGAAGACAGAGTCAGACGTGTGTGTGTGTGTGCGCGCACACAGTCGTGAGAGTGTAATTAGTGATGATGTGTATAAGAATAAGTAGCAATATGTGTCTGTCAGCGTCAGCCCAATGCATCTGAATAGCTGCATCATATCATCAGCACATTTCAATGGCTGATGATAGCTATACAATGTACACTGTAGCCATCCATTTAATGCACAGCACACGTAGGAGCACAAAGATGGAGATAGCATTATATAGCGAGAGAAGAGCAGTGTGTAAATGCTAATTCCTATCCCCCAGAGGGCCGTGTCGCTCCCTGCGTGAGGTTATGATTGTATAATGTATCCTCATATCACAGCCTCTCCAAATGTAGGGTATAGCCCTGCTGCATTTACTGCCTTTGTTTAAAGGGCCAAAGCTTCTATTTTCACACCCGGCAACAGCAGTGTGTTGTATTTCTGCTGCTGAGGACAGAGAGGACAGAGAGGAGCGTGCGTTGTGATGTCATATACTGGAGTCAGATAGACATGAGTCACGTCAGTGCTCCGTTGGAAGCCCGGCAGTCATACAATATGGCTGTGAAGAGATTCTGTACCCCAAAATGCACCCATCTAACTACCCATATACCCCGTTATCCATTTTGTATATATCGGCTGATCAGCAACCGGCTATAATGATTTATTCAGATATATAATGAATATATATAAAGGAACATAGTATTTGTTGAGGGGGGCGTGAGAATAAATGTTTACAAAAACACTAGAAGTGCTGGGTGGTAGTATGTGTGTGGGTGTGTGTGTGTGTGGGTGGGGGAGGGGGGGTTGTTCTAACAGGGTGTTCTTATAATATACTGTATGTCAGTTGGGTGCTTGTGAGTGCTTCACAAATAGCACACTGTTATAAGACAGAGTGTGAAAACAGGGAGCTTTTACTATTACTAACAGAAATACTTTGAACAAGAGCCGTGCAGGTTGATTTGTGTCGTGTGTTTGTGCCATAAAGGTTACACCCGGTAAAAAACATTTAATGATTGTGATTAATAATTAGGCTCATAGTACTTTTATCACAGAACCTTAATGTGATCTATTAATTTATATCAGCATCTGTTTCTTAATAGCATTGACTCAAGATGCAATTTCTTTTTTTTTTCAGAGCAATCACTTATTTTTCTAAATAAGCAAACCTCCTCGTTTTTTGTTTCCCAGACCTGGCATTTAGTGATTGGCCCACACAATTCAATAGAGCCCGTGCTGAAGTAAGCCCAAGAAATAGCTTGTCTGTTGTAAAAAAAAGTGCTGTACTATGACTAGCGTCTGTGGATTTTAGCAGACTGCGAGACTTTCTACGTTCCTAAAGCGATATTGACACACATACACAGGCACACACATACAAACACACTTGAGTTAATGTTGTTCCCCAATTGGATTATCTTTAGTAGATTCACTCTCTGTTCTTCTAAGGCCAAGGCTTGGGTCAATACTTTAACTCACGCTCCAGTCACAGCCAACCTTCGGGGACAGTTTGCCTAGTGGTTAGAGCGTTGGGCCAGTAACCGAAAGGTTGCTGGATCGAATCCCCGAGCTGACAAGGTAAAAATCTGTCGTTCTGCCCTTGAACAAGGCAGTTAACCCACTGTTTCCTTGGCGCCGAAGATGTGGCTGTCGATTATGGCAGCCCCCCGCACCTCTCTGATTCAGAGGGGTTGGGTTAAATGCAGAAGACACATTTCAATTGAATGCATTCAGTTGAACAACTGACTAGGTATCCCCCTTTCCCTTCCTGGTCAGTCTGGCTACCTATGGGCCACTGCTCACATATGAGCGTAACCGGTGGTAATGTGTAAGCAGTGGTAATGTGTAACCAGTGGTCATGTATAACCAACTGGTGGTCATGTGTAACCAGTGGTCATGTGTAACCAACCGGTGGTAATGTGTAACCAACCGGTGGTCATGTGTAACCAACCAGTGGTCATGTGTAACCAGTGGTCATGTGTAACCAACCGGTGGTCATGTGTAACCAACCAGTGGTCATGTGTAACCAACCGGTGGTCATGTGTAACCAACCGGTGGTCATGTGTAACCAACCAGTGTGTAACCAACCGGTGGTCATGTGTAACCAGTGGTCATGTGTAACCAACCGGTGTGTAACCAACCGGTGGTCATGTGTAACCAGTGGTCATGTGTAACCAACTGGTGGTCATGTGTAACCAGTGGTCATGTGTAACCAACTGGTGGTCATGTGTAACCAGTGGTCATGTGTAACCAACTGGTGGTCATGTGTAACCAGTGGTCATGTGTAACCAACTGGTGGTCATGTGTAACCAGTGGTCATGTGTAACCAACTGGTGGTCATGTGAAACCAGTGGTAATGTGTAACCAGTGGTCATGTGTAACCAGTGGTCATGTGTAACCAACTGGTGGTCATGTGTAACCAGTGGTCATGTGTAACCAGTGGTCATGTATAACCAACTGGTGGTCATGTGTGGTAATCAAACATCTGGGCAATCAAGTCTCAGGTGGTGCTAGCTCATCACGAGACATGCTCTTCCTGGTACAAAAGTGCCCCCAAGATAATTAAAAATAAACTGCAGTCATCTCAGAATATATTAGTCAGGATTATTCTGAAACTTCCAGCACGTACTCATCTTGACCATTCCCACTTTGAAAGCCTCCGATAGGTCAAAGTGGAGGAGAGAGTCTCTCAGATTAAAGTGAGTCTCGTACATCAGCTTGTCCACAGACCCAACAGTATTGTCCCCAGGTACCTATTTAACTACTTTAACTTAGTCCGGGATAACCATAACTATTCTACTAGAAGGAGTGAAGCTGACGTTCTTTTTAGATGTAATAGTGGTATTAATTAGTGGTATTAAATAGTGGTATTAAATAGTGGTATTAAATAGTGGTATTAAATAGTGGTATTTGTACTCAGCTGCCATTCTTTGAAATAGTCTTCCAAATCATTTGAAACTATAAACTCCATGGGCTGTTTCAAGTTCTCACTGAAAAAAGTCTCAAAAGTGACCTTTCGTATGTGGGTGAGAAGAGTAGAAAATGCTCCCCCCACATTTTTTTTTTTAATGAATCAATCAAGTCCAAATCACCTCACCTCTGTTTAGTAAGATAAACTGGATACAGTTATAGAGCATTATGGGTACTGTAGAACATCATCCTACAACCTCCTCCACCTGGTGACGTCCTGGTGATGATGATGCTGGCTGTGTGATCATGGTGACAGCTGCTGTCTTCCTGTCTGTCCCTGTCCTGTTGTATTGCAGGGCTCAGCTGATTCCTACACAAGCAGACCATCGGACTCGGATGTCTCTCTGGAGGAGGAGCGGGAGGTGCCGGGGCAGGTCCAGGGCCAGAGCCCGAGCCAAGGGGCCCCGGGGACCCAGGCCCCGGCCCAGACCCGAGAGCAGAAGGAGCAGCAGGCCACCGTGCAGCTGGAGAGAGCCAAGGTGAGACCCAGAGAGAGAGATACCTCACTAGGTTGTGTTCAGTAAGGATAAAACATTTTTTTTAAGTTTTAAGTGAAATATGAGGGTAGTAGCTGGACTTGTGCAGCAAGAAGACTGTACTATGTAAAGGATGGTAGAAGGGTTATGCCACAATTGGCAAAGAAGCAGATGTAAGGATCTGTTATAGCACCCTTATATTGTATGACATTTGCTTATAAATGATTTGTGAATCATCCATGTAGGCATTATAAAGGGTTTATGAAGGCTTTATTAAGCCTTGTAAGCCATAGTTCATTCATGTGAACTGAAGTTCATACTTTGCGGCTCTCTGACTGAATCTTGTCTCTCTCTCTCTCCCAAAGGCTAAAGCCGTGGCCTTTGCTGTGAAGACCAACGTCAGCTACTGTGGAGCATTGGACGAGGACGTGCCGGTGCCAGCAACCGCCATCTCATTCGATGCTAAGGACTTCCTTCACATAAAGGAGGTAATGTTTTTTGTCAGAAGAGGCAAGGTTGAACTTTGGCACACAATCAACCAGATTTTAATAAAATACATTTGTGAAGTACTTTTCAATGTCAAATGATGTAGGTCAGAGTGTGCAGTTTTCGGACTATACCATTGTACCAGACAAGCTAGATTTAGCATAGCAATCAGAATCAACGGAGGCTGCTGAGGGGAGGACGGCTCATAATAATTGCCGGAATGAAACAAATGAAATGGTATAAAACACCTGGAAACCATGTGATTTCACTCCAGCCATTATCACAAGCCTGTCCTCCCCAATTAAGGTGCCACCAGCCTCCTGAATTTGATATGTATTTGACGCAGGGCCGTTATCAACCACTATTACAACAGTGTCGTGACTTGACTTTAACATTAATCTGAAGACATTTATCTAATTACCTAACTATGTTTAATTGTTATCCGATTAAATTTGTCATGTAACAATTAACTCATTAGGATCTGGGGCACCACGAGAGCGGTTCTTTAAAGAGTTACCATCTCCCGAATTAAACACTGAAGGTCTTTACCTATCACATCTATAAACTTATTAATCATAACCTCGTATCATATCTTCATTCTGAACAGTCGTAACCTCCATGCATCTGCAAAAACCCCAGCCTTACTTATGATTCAGTACTACACAAATTGGTTAAATTATTTATTTACTAGCTAATTAAATGAGAACTCAGGATAAACATACACACTTTGCATCGGTTATTGACTGGAAACCTAATACGCTCAAAACAGGTCCCTAGCGGAATGACAACAACGTGGCTGCTTGTTACAAAAGAGATGGAGGGAGAGGGGGGGACAGAGACACTTAACATTGGTACTTTCAGAAACTACTCTCATTTACAGTAACCATATACTTTGCACATGACCCGCCGCCCGCTTGATTTGCCGGATCTCTGGTCGACTTGCAAAAGGAGTTGGGCCTTTTTGTGACATGCTTTTAAGGCTCTGATTTTCCAAAAGGGTTCCAACAAGTCTACTGTTGTTCTTCTTTGTAGTTGTCTGGTATCCGGTGACTTGCCGTGCAGTCCTGCACAGAACTACACAGTTTATTTTCCTTACATTCGATATTGAAGATGCTTCTTTGAAGATAGTCTAGCCAGCCATGTCGATGGTTCCCATTGGGGTGATGAGAGTAGCATAATACGATGGTTTGAGCAGAGTAGTATAATGGTCCTACTTAAATTCGCTTTCGAAGATACTTTACTTAGGACAGCTAATCAGCCGTACCAGTGATTGTCCAGGAGGTGACTATCGTCTCTACCTCGTGTTGATAGTCACAGTTCAAACCACTTTAAACGTAAAGCTGCAGCTTGACGCTTTTCTGGTCTATTATGTTCATTTATATAGTTTGTTGCAAAAGGGGTGGTTCCGTCATGCTGACCCGCTCTCACTCTGGGGCATTACTTGTCATTTGTACAAAGTTGTGTAAAACAATGATCTCATATAGCTTCTCGAATCACATCCCTCTCTTAACAAAAACACGTATAATTTTTTATATTACATGCACAACGCATAGTATGGAAACTTCATACATGTCGTGGGTTTACTTTCCAAGTTACAGTAACATTTAACATTTTTTAATGACATCACAAAATAACAAACAAAATGACATTAGTGTTCTATATATCACCTCTGACCATTCCCCACGTTCTATGTTAGAAAGTAGTTGCTTTTGAACATGTTAGAGTTTCAGCGGGAAAAAGGTCTGTTGAGACAAAGCAAAACACTATGGTGAATTTGGAGAGGGAGACCTAAATCTTTACAACAGGACTTGAATTGTTAATCCCGTTCTAGTTCTTTCCTCCCGCCCACTGCGGATGAGAGGGGGTCTGACCTATTTGGATTCTCGTGGACAGTCATGACAACAGCAAGGCATATACACTGAATTTAGTACCTGTGTTCTGAAACACACTCACTGTCTGTTCAAACTAGATAAAACTGCTTATTTCCTTATGTTCATGTCATTTTGGCTGCGTTTAGATAGGCAGCCCAATTCTGATCTTTTCTTACACTAATTGGTCTTTTGACCAATCACATCAGATCTTTCACATCAGATCTTTTTCAGAACTGATCGGATTGGTCAAAAGACAAATGAGGACTGCCTGTTTAAACGTACTGAAACTGATTTTTCAACCACACCCCCAACCCATCCAGAAGTTCAACAACGACTGGTGGATCGGCCGGCTGGTCAAGGAGGGCTGTGAGATCGGCTTCATCCCCAGTCCCCTAAAGCTAGAGAACATCCGCATCCAGCAGGAACAGAAGAGAGGGCGAGTCCAAGGGTAAGGCAGCCCATCACCAGTCCTCTCTCGCTCAGTCAGAGACCTTGTTACCCAGGGAAGGGGGTTAGGAAGGGGCCAGCAGTGCTATGTTTAGTTTAGCAAAACTGATTCGGGTTACGACAAATGAGTCAAATTAGTACAACTCATTTGGTTATAAATGTGCTTATGATGTGTTATAAAGAGGGTACTCATAGGAAGTGTTACAGATCATTATGAATAATTACATTTCTCTCCATCCATATCCACAATAGAACAACCTAAATATTTCTAAGGTCTATGACCTTAATAATCAGTAATGCTTTGGTTCTTCTAGCGACCTAGCTGCTCTGTCTGTTTAATCGCTCTGGAAGCTCCCGTCACCAGTGGTTTGTCTCGTGTGCGTACTAGCCTTCAGAGCCATTCGCGGCACTAGGCCTGTTCAGTTTTAACACTAATTCAGCGTAATGAGAGGACTAGACTTGGGATGAGTTGAGAGGCTCACCTCGAGTCCTTCGTTCACCCTATAAGGCCTGGATTCTGCATTTAGAACCCCGTCGCCGTTCGCCACATTAATTCTGTGATTCTTGTGTTTCTTTTTATCTCCCTCTTGTCTTTTCCAGTAAGTCTGGAGGCAATTCTTCCTCAAGTGTAGAGGATGAGGTGTCCGCCTCGATCAGACCCCTTATCTCCTCTGCAGGTGAGAGCCTCTTAGACATGATGGGGGGACGTTGTCCGCCCCTACTGGCCCTCCGCTAGGTTAGAGAAGAACTAGACAACTTTGTCAAGGCAACATGAGACGTAGAACAAGGATTGCTTAGTGTTTAAGCCTTCCCATGTCTCTCCATAGAACCTAAGATAAATGATTCCCAGCGGGCAAAACTGGTTGCAACAACATCGTTGTGACGTCTTTTTGTGACATCATGGTCAAGTTGTATTATGGCTGTAAAAGGACGTTTTTCTGGATGTCTTTTTAGCAATCGGAGAAAGACGTCTTTAACTGGTTGTAATCTGAACAGATACCAACCAAAGTATGAAAGTTTACAACCAGAATATGATGTCAATTTAACATTGGTTGTAATCCAGTTATCAGACTTCTCAACAACAACAAAACCAGTTTACAACCAGAATATGATGCCATTATAACATCCCATACCAACTTTTGCCTGCTGGGTTGTGGATCCATAGAGTGTATATATATAGTGTATTCTCCCATCCTCTTCCTCCAGTTGAGGACTGCAGGCGCTCTGAGACTTGGCTTACCACAGGGTGAACCCATCGACAAGACTTTGACCCCCCCTGAACTTCAGTCATGTGACTTTGTGAATATGCCTCATAGGATATTAGGATCATGTTTATATGTTTGATGATGAATCTAAAGGGTATATGTTTATTTCGTGTGTCAGTTATAATCCTCGGTTGAAAATGTATTTCCTGTAAATCACATTCTGATCATCGCAGGATCATCAGGTCTCTGACCTGACAAGTTATGGTGACTTATGATACAGTACAATACTACAAGACATTGACAATTCTGTTTTGTTTTACTTCACAGGAAAGCAGAAACAAAAAGTGGTAAGTGGGTGATGGTAAAACCAAACTGTCTCCATCAACTATAGCTGTCTACATTACAATAGTACAGTGCACATCCTACATCTCATCTAACATCCCATCTAACATCCCATCTAACATCCCTTCTAACATCCCTTCTAACATCCCTTCCCATCTAACATCCCTTCTAACATCCCATCTAACATCCCATCTAACATCCCTTCTAACATCCCTTCTAACATCCCTTCCCATCTAACATCCCATCTAACATCCCTTTTAACATCCCATCTAACATCCCTTCCCATCTAACTTCCCATCTAACATCCCATCTAACATCCCTTCCCATCTAACTTCCCATCTAACATCCCATCTAACATCCCTTTTAACATCCCTTCTAACATCCCTTCCCATCTAACTTCCCATCTAACATCCCATCTAACATCCCTTCCCATCTAACTTCCCATCTAACATCCCATCTAACATCCCTCTAACCCATCTAACTTCCCATCTAACATCCCATCTAACATCCCATCCCTCCATCCCTTCCCATCTAACTTCCCATCTAACATCCCATCTAACATCCCTTCCCATCTAACATCCCATCTAACATCCCATCTAACATCCCTTCCCATCTAACATCCCATCTAACATCCCATCTAACATCCCTTCCCATCTAACTTCCCATCTAACATCTAACCCCTTCCCATCTAACATCCCATCTAACTTCCCATCTAACATCCCTCCCATCTAACATCCCATCTAACATCCCTTCCCATCTAACTCCCATCTAACATCCCATCTAACATCCCATCTAACATCCCTTCCCATCTAACATCCCATCTAACATCCCTTCCCATCTAACATCCCTCTAACTCCCATCTAACATCTAACCATCTAACATCTAACATCCCTTCCCATCTAACATCCCATCTAACCCCTTCCCCATCTAACATCCCATCTAACATCCCATCTAACATCCCATCTAACATCCCATCTAACATCCCATCTAACATCCCATCTAACATCCCTTCCCATCTAACTTCTAACATCCCTTCATCCATCTAACTTCTAACATCCCATCTAACATCCCATCTAACATCCCATCTAACATCCCATCTAACATCCCATCTAACATTCCCATCTAACATCCCAACATCCCATCTAACATCCCACTCACTGACTTGCCTAGTTAAATAAAGGTAAAGAAAAAAACAAAATGTGAAATAGATTTGAGTCAGATTGTGCTGTCCCAATGATCCATACATCCCATACTGTGGTGTGCATCGATCCCATTTTATTACTGTGGGAAAATCTCAATTGCATTTCCTTGACTCCTTGCGTCCTCTCTCCTCATCTCATTCTCAAAACCCATTGGATGAGAAGGTAAAAGGTCCCTCCCCTCTGACTTCTCATCCAATGGGTTTTGAGTAGAGGCCCCCTCCCCCCTGCTCCACTGATTCCTTTGTTACTTTGTTACAGACTGAACACGTCCCCCCTTACGACGTGGTGCCATCCATGAGGCCTGTGGTGCTGGTGGGGCCCTCCCTCAAGGGCTATGAGGTAAGCAGCAGCAGCGGCGGCCATCGAGTCACATGATCATCCTCTGACTCCTCCCACGGGGCCCATCCTAGAGCTCCCATTGGTGGAATGACATTAACAGTGCATTATGTTAAATGATTGTTGTTGCGGCTGTCATGATCACATCTCATTGAGAAAAGATCTCCTCATGGCTGGATGATGTTTCTATTGACTTCATGTTTATAATCATTCATGTTTATATGCACGCAATGTTTTTCTAATATTGTGTTGACACAGGCCTGTTAGAGCTCTACTAGAGTCTATATTTAGACTGCTGAGTGAGGTGCTTTGTTGATGTTTTTTCTAGTCATTCTCAGAACACCATAGTACAGGGAGTTTCTTTCCTCTCGCTCTTTCTCTCCCTCTCTCTCTTTCTCTCCTTGCATGGAGGGTACACAATCAGTTGCCTCATCCCACAGTGTGCTCTGTTGCCACGGTAACAACCTTCTGGGTGCAAATGCTCAGCATCAGAAGTAGAGTAACGTTTGAAATTAGAAGGAGAGGAGAAGAGAGAGGAGGGATAGAGTAGAGAAAGGAAAGAAGGGAGAGAAGAGAGAAGAGAGAGGAGAGATAGAGAAGAGAGAGGCGAGAGGAAAGAGAAGAGAGAGTAGAAAGGAGAACCCCTGAAAGCAGCATCACTGTGTGTCTAGACTAGACTGCTGTTAAACCAGCCACTAAAGGATCTTTGTATAGGCCACCATCCTTACTGGCAGGCCTCTGACCAGTTCCATGATACCATCTAACTTCAGTCATTTCAGGAGATCCATTTTAGGCTGAAATTAGTCTATTGTTGACTATGAGGATTGTCCTTTGCATTTCAGTAACATAATATGAATCTATCTAGTGAGTTGACTGATAGTGATTTGCCTAGTTAAATAAAAAATGTAATATCATGGAATTGACCCCAAATCCTGCTTCACTATTGCACTCATCCAGTAGAAGTTGTAGTTGTTTAGTATCAGGGTAGAACTCTATTAAATGAAATAGCATGTTTGATATGATTTTCAGTATCCCCCTGTCAAATGGCTGAATATCAGAACTACTAGAAGAGAATTGTTAGAATGATAAATGGTTTGTTGCACGTAGGCTGTCGTCATGGGACATCTTAGCACCATGTTTTCCCAGGAAGTTTGCTTGATGTCATGGCTGTTAGAGTTAAATGTTCTCTTTTTTAACCATACTCTCTTTCTCCCTCTCTCTCTCTCTTTGTCTCCCTCTCTCTCTGTCTCTCTCTCTTTCTCCCTCTCTCTCTCTTTCTCTCTCTGTCTCTCTCTCTCTTTCTCCCTCTCTTTCTGTCTCCCTCTCTCTCTCTGTCTCTCTTTCTCCCTCTCTCTCTCTCTCTCTCTCTCTTTCTCTCTGGCTCTCTCTCTGTCTCACTTTGTCTCCTCTCTGTCTCTCTCTCTCTGTCTCTCTCACTCTCTCTCTGTCTCTCTCTGTCTCACTCTCGTTCTCACTCTCTCCCAATCTCTCTCTCTCTCCACTATTTCCCCTCTTTTGGCTTCTCTTTCTCCACAGGTGACGGATATGATGCAGAAAGCACTCTTTGACTTCCTCAAGCATAGATTTGACGGCAGGTAAAGTGAAAGCGTGCTCTTCCTTCCTTCTTTATTTTTTTATTTTGTCTGTTTATTTTTAAACTCGGTTCCACTCAAATGAGTGGACTTATGAAGCCCTTCGAGGTAGATTGGCCTCGAAATTCACATGGAATAGAGCTTCAGTAAAGGAGTGTCTGTCTGCAAAATAAGGTTTACAGTATTTATCCACTGAATGCGGCAGGGTAGCCTAGTGGTTAGAGCATTGGACTAGTAACCGAAAGGTTGCAAGTTCAAATCCCCGAGCTGAGAAGGTTGTTCTGCCCCTGAACAGGCAGTTAACCCACTGTTCCTAGTCTGTCATTGAAAATTAACTGACTTGCCTAGTTAAATGAAGGTAAAAAAAAAATATTTAAAAAAAAGCCTACATTGGTGTCTTTGTTTGACCATTTCAGGATATCTATCACACGAGTCACAGCAGATATATCATTAGCCAAGAGGTCTGTTCTGAATAACCCCAGCAAGCGGGCCATCATCGAGAGATCAAACACCAGGTCCAGTTTAGGTATGTACCTCCAAAATGTATCTATTTTACTGTAGGAGTCTTTTGAGTTTTCCTTGTGTATCGAAGACGGTTGCCTACTCTCCTCTGTAGCTAGACCCGGCTAAAGACGAATGATTTAGCTTGATTGAGCTTACCTCCCACAATGGAATCAATGGAATAGTCCCAAAAGTGCAAACTCCGCCCATCTGGCTCTCCAGACAGGCTCAATCAAATGCTCAACGTATTCATTGGCTTACGTTTCAGTGTCCATACTAGACATACTAGACACCACTTGAATGAATCAATGTATTGGGAATGCAATGAAGGAATGGGAGTCAGTGTGTACCATTTGTTTACGTATATATAGTGTACTAGGCTGACTGTTTTCAGTGTGTAGGATTCTTGTACGGTGATGCCGAAGTAAAATGTCCATCCTGAATGGACAATGAAGTTGTATTCTAAAGTCTTGTGTTGTTTCCATCCTGTTCTCCAAGCGGAGGTGCAGAGTGAGATAGAGAGGATCTTTGAGCTGGCCAGGTCCCTACAGCTGGTGATCCTGGACGCAGACACCATCAATCACCCAGCCCAGCTGCTCAAGACCTCGTTGGCTCCAATCATCGTCCATGTCAAGGTCTCCTCGCCCAAGGTAGGGACTGGAGGGTCATGTGATTTGAAACACACCCATGTCTACTATAGGTAATGATATGACCAGGAAGCAGACACATCATCTAAAACAACTCACAGAACCGTCAACATTGTCAATTATACAGTACGCTATAACCTACTGAGCCACTGGGACCTTTTGAAAATGAATGTCAACATGCTTAGACTCTGATTGGTTTATCAGTGGAGGGCTTTTAGAGTTATACATGTGTATTGTTATCAGACAAATACACTTTAATTTATCTAATGGATTATTAATTTATTTTAAATGATTCTATTTGACCGGTTTGCCTGGTTAAAGATGTGAAAAGCAGTGTTCCCGTAAAAAACGTGTGTAGATATAACATTATTAGTTAGAAAAGAGCAGGACCATTTGAACAGAGGTCTGACACTATCTAACACATATATAAATGTCTTCCCACCGTCTAGGTTCTGCAGAGGCTGGTCAAGTCCAGAGGGAAGTCTCAGAGCAAGCATCTGAACGTACAGCTGGTGGCAGCTGACAAACTGGCCCAGTGTCCTCCGGTGAGTGACTCTCTAACAGCATGTTGTATCTTTAATCTACACCACCCAGCATACTGACTCTTTAATCTACACCACCCAGCATACTGTCTCTTTAATCTACACCACCCATCATACTGTCTCTTTAATCTACACCACCCAGCATACTGTCTCTTTAATCTACACCACCCAGCATACTGTCTCTTTAATCTACACCACCCAGCATACTGTCTCTTTAATCTACACCACCCAGCATACTGTCTCTTTAATCTACACCACCCATCATACTGTCTCTTTAATCTACACCACCCAGCATACTGTCTCTTTAACCTACACCACCCAGCATACTGTCTCTTTAACTACACCCCCAGCATACTGTACTCTTTAATCTACACCACCCAGCATACTGTCTCTTTAATCTACACCACCCAGCATACTGTCTCTTTAATCTACACCACCCAGCATACTGTCTCTTTAATCTACACCACCCAGCATACTGTCTCTTTAATCTACACCACCCAGCATACTGTCTCTTTAATCTACACCACCCAGCATACTGTCTCTTTAATCTACACCACCCAGCATACTGTCTCTTTAATCTACACCACCCAGCATACTGTCTCTTTAATCTACACCACCCAGCATACTGTCTCTTTAATCTACACCACCCAGCATACTGTCTCTTTAATCTACACCACCCAGCATACTGTCTCTTTAATCTACACCACCCAGCATACTGTCTCTTTAATCTACACCACCCAGCATACTGTCTCTTTAATCTACACCACCCAGCATACTGTCTCTTTAATCTACACCACCCAGCATACTGTATCTTTAATCTACACCACCCAGCATACACCACCACCCATCATACTGTCTCTTTAATCTACACCACCCAGCATACTGTCTCTTTAATCTACACCACCCATCATACTGCTCTTTAATCTACTGTCTCTTTAATCTACACAACCCAGCACACTGTCTCTTTAGCATACTGTCTCTTTAATCTACACCACCCATTGCTCCTTTTCAAGGTGTCTTCTTTCTACATGAACCTCCAACAATGTCTCCCTGGGATTGCTTGAGGTTGATTCAAGACAGGGCCATTAAAAAGGTCTATTAACAATCAAGTGACAAAATGACAATATTCAGTTTGTGTGACTGACCGGGGTTTGAACCCAGGTTTTCTGTGAAGTACCAAACAGCCTAGGCATTCGTTTAGGGAGCTAACAAGTCAGCTCAGCTCTAATGCCACGTTACTCATCATGCGAGCCTGTTTCACTCCCTCTCTCACTCCTTCTCCATCTCCATCTTTCTCTCACTCCCTCCCTCTCTCACTCCCTCTCCATCTCCCACTCTCACTCCCTCTCCCTCTCGCCCTCTCTCTCTCACTCCCTCTCCCTCTCGCCCTCTCTCACTCACTCCCTCTCCATCTCCCTCTCTCACTCACTCCCTCTCCATCTCCCTCTCACTCACTCCCTCTCCATCTCCCTCTCTCACTCCCTCTCCATCTCCCACTCTCACTCCCGCTCCATCTCCATCTTTCACTCCCTCTCTCACTCCATCTCCCTCTCTCTCTCACTCCCTCTCCATCTCCCTCTCTCACTCACTCCCTCTCCATCTCCCTCTCTCACTCCCTCTCCATCTCCCACTCTCACTCCATCTCCCTCTTTCACTCCCTCTCTCCCCTCTCTCTCTGTCCCTCTCTCTCACTCACTCGCCCTCTCTCACTCTCTCCCTCTCTTCACCCCCTCTAACAGGAGATGTTTGACATCATCCTGGATGAGAACCAGTTGGAGGATGCGTGTGAACACTTGGCTGAGTATCTGGAGGCCTACTGGAAGGCCACACACACCTCCATGGCCACGCCGCTCAACCCCCTGCTGGGACGCAACCTGGGCCCCACCGCCCTCACTCCTTACCCCACCACCATCTCTGGACTGCAGGTTGGTCATCAACAGATAGCTACAGCGCTATGGGGTTAAAGCGACATTACACTCCAAAATCAAAGTTTGTCCAAAAATGTTGAGTTTGGAGTGTGATGTACCTTTAAGGGGAGACAGTTAATTGTCATAAGTTAGATGAGTTGATTAGTGCCCAGTGTAACATACAGAAATGTAACAAAAAGGGGTTGTTTGTGTGTGTATGAGGTGAACCAGCAGACTCAAAGAATAAGACAACACAGCAACCACACGGGAGACCACTCCACGCCCAACGAGCGTCGCAACCTAATGACCGCCGACGAAAACTACCACAACGAGCGGGCGCACAAGGGACGCAACCGCATGTCGTCGGGCTCACAGCACAGCCGAGACCAAGACCCGTACCACCAGGACTACCAGGACCCCTACCAAGACTCCTACAAGCCGCACCGCAACCGCTCCTCCCCGGGCAGCTACAGCCACGACTCCCGGCACAGGCTTTGAGCCCGAATGACGTCCCAGCTTCACAACCCTTATAGGCCTCAAGTCAACTCTCTGGTGGCAACAGAGTCAAAATGGTTCCCGTTCAAAATATTGTGTCCAATTCTGTTGTTTTCGATTATTTGTTTTACTTCAGGCGTTAGATGAGGAGTAGTCCCGCCCTCCTGAACAAAACCTCCAATCACCTCTCATTCCCATTCTGTCTCTCAGTCTTGCCTTGGCACTGGCAGGGACCCCTGTTAATCAATGTGGTCAGGATGAGGAAGAAGGACATGATGCTAATGCTACATAACTGAGTTAATACAACTCATATGACTGAGTTGCTTTTCCTCACAAGGGGACTTTCCTAGTTCCTGTGTTCCCCACACAAAGAGATGGGTGGAAGAGGAAAGTAATATGATATTGAGATTTGGACTTTGCTAAGCTAACAACAAGCTAAGCTATTTTAGCTAGCATGGTTAGATTGTGGGTACATGTGCATACCCACAACCCCCCCCCCCCCCCCATGAGTCGCCATAGCAAGTGGTGGAGTCACTGCTGAAAGTCCCCAGACCGTTCAGTTGTTTGCATGCTGACTGAGAGAGTTTCGCTAGTATCGTCAATATATTCACTTACAGTACATGTCTGTTGTCATGGGGAGTTGTATACGTAGACCTGCCCCACCATGACTGGCAGTGGTATTTTTCCAGACCTTTACTGATTCCTGAGAGGAGCATGTGGAGTATTTGGTTGTTTTGTTAACAAGTGCTTTCACATGTCAGATACTGTATGTGCCATTTGAACACCTGTCTAGCTTGGCCTTTCTTCGGCAACAGTCGATACTTTGCATATCTCAGTATTTTTCGCTGCTCTGATTCGGTTGTGTCAGAGACTCATAGAGGTATTATAACAAGAAGCAGGGGTGTCAAACAATCAGAGTTCGCCTCATCTCTGGCCAGCCTTGTGATTGGTTGACCGTCCATGCTGCTTCCTGTGTTTCTCTCTGGCCAGCCTCGTGATTGGTTGACCGTCCATGCTACTTCCTGTGTTTCTCTCTGGCCAGCCTCGTGATTGGATGACCGTCCATGCTGCTCCACTAACGTTGGATTGTGTCTTCCCAGGGTCCTTTGCATCATGATCATTGATTCTCTGTGTAGCTGGCATGTTTTCCCTGACTTGAAAAAGTAATGCTCCCTTTGGTAGTAATATCCCTGTGTAAAATAGAGGGTGTGTAAGGAGGGAGAGCACACATTGGTGCAAAATAGGTGCAGTCTAATTACTTGAGAGTGGGTTATCTGAACTTTTTGGGGGTATTTAAATAGATGAACATGGAAATGAAAGAAATTAATTTGGTTAGTTTATTTCTAGCAACAATTTTTCTTCAGTAATTGTGGGTTTTTGGAGTTTTTGTTGAGATGAGAAGCATGCAGTTGTACCCAAGGGGGTTCGGTGACTAGTTGCATTGGCTCGCCGATCCAATGCCTAGGCTTTAGTTTAGTGGGCAAATAGACACTTCTGGCGTGCAGGAGGCCCGGGTTCGAACCCGGTCGGTCACAGAGACACAACCACCCTCCAGGACCAGGGTTTTCCCTGCGGTGGATAGGTCATCTAAACTGGAGCTTTGACCATGATGGAGATGGTGGTCCCTCCCTGTGCATCCTGGGAGAGTGAGTTCTTGGGGCAGCGTATTCTGAGACATTGTTAACTTGTGCAGAGTTAACTTGTTATAGCTGTCTTTTAGTGTATTTCCCTCCAATAGAGTCGAGGTACTGTAGTGACATTTGTAGCACCCGCAGCAGGTGGTGCCTTAACATTCTAGAGCCAGTTGATTTCCTTGCTCATATCTATGTCTCTTATGCTAGTTTGTTCACTGACTGAAAACAATAGACTGCAAAACGAAGAAGAAAAAAAAGAATACAAGTACATCTGCTGTTGTTTATGAGCATGCTTCTCTGTCATATTGGGATTCAGGCCAAAGGGAGTGTTGGCTGATTGAATGGGGAGTTATTCACTGTTCATTAAAAACCAGAACCAAGAACCAGAACTAAGATTCAGCTCTGTTGCTTGAGACAATCAGAGGGATTTTCTAGCCCATTGACCTCTGTCCCACCAGAGTCCCAGACCAGTCTGTGAGGGTTTGGTAACTTAAGGTCGGGTTACTGCTACTGGGTGTAGCATGTCTTAGCCCTTTTTGAAACATTGGGGGATCTCCTTTTCTATTAACAATTAATTAACTGAATTCCAATAGATTTTCTGAATTGACTGGAAATGAAAATGGACCTCTCTCTTTTTCCTATGAATGCCCTGGAAAGAAAACATTTGTTCTTTGAATGGTGTAGATATAATTTCTAAAGGTCTCTGTTACTGATCTGGAAAAAAAAGCACGTGTCCTGTACTCTTCTTTTGTCTTCTTGTAAGAAATTAAGAGGCTACATTTTTGCCTCTAAATTAAGTTGAATTACAATTCTCCTTATTTGATTAAATAACATGGGTTTCAACTCGACCAGACCATTTAAAACAGTTAAATGTTTTTTTCTTTGGTAAAAATGTACAAAAAATAAGAAAAAATCTAAAATGTATCTCAATATAGGAAAAAGTAAAAGATACATCTTTGCTGGTGATTATTTTTATAATGAATACATACATGTACATAATGTCTTTGAGAGATGCTATTTGCTGTATACTTGCATTCTCATTAAAAAACTACGATCCTCGACGGGACAACTTGGAACAACAAACGTTTCAGTATACAAAAATGTCAGTATACTAAAGTTTCAGTAATGTGCAATACAAAGAGCATGCTGTTTTAAAATGAGGAAATTCCATGTACTATGCAACCACAACCATGTACATCGCTTCATGCTGTGACTAATTCTCCAACGGTCCTTTTCCAAGCAGCTTCGTCAGAACTCTTTAACGACATTTTGTGTTGATACTTTTTGTGGAAGACGAACAACTCAACGGCTAATGCGGTATTGCATGCATAATGTACCATTTTAATTTATTAAAACGAATGAAAATAAAATCATGTGAAACGCGAGATGATTGTGTCAAAGGCGAAGCTAGAAGTAACTTTAAAAGTTTTCTTTTACAAAATAAAAGAGTCGTTCTACAACAACTGTCTCAGGTAACTTTTTTATCATGTATTATCTATATAGGCTTTTATTATTGTTTTATCAATATTTTACGTAGCAACATGTACCTACCAAATAGAATCTCATTCTGGTTCTGTGGTACCTACAATGAGGAATGCCACACTTCAAAGGCCCTTGTTATTTATGATAATGTTGTGCAGTACACAAATCAACCACACAGTGGCACTGTCTAGTAACGAGAGTATATCAAGTCTCATTTTAGTCTTGCCCTGGCATAGCCTGGTGGAAACAGACCGATCGCTGCACTCACCATTCTCATTCACTTCACGTATTATCACTAATTAAAAGATGATTGATATATGAAGTGAAATAGAAAGGTGAACGGTGTGATCAGGGTGGTTCCACAAGGCTAACCCTGTCATAGGCTACCGCTCCAGTAAATCCATGTGTTATCTTCACAGAGGAAAAGGTCTGATCCAGAGCTGATCCAACTCAAGATCCAGTAAATATAGTACAGGACAACATTAATCAGATTTTAATCTGATTTATTTTGGACTGAGCTGTCAATGATATCCAGAGATCTGAGCTGCCAATGAAATCCAGAGATCTGAGCTGTCAATGATATCCAGAGATCTGAGTTGTCAATGATATCCAGAGATCTGAGCTGTCAATGATATCCAGAGATCTGAGCTGTCAATGATATCCAAAGATCTGAGCTGTCAATGATATCCAGAGATCTGAGCTGTCAATGATATCCAGAGATCTGAGCTGTCATTGATATCCAGAGATCTGAGCTGTCAATGATATCCAGAGGTCTGAGCTGTCAATGATATCCAGAGATCTGAGCTGTCAATGATATCCAGAGATCTGAGCTGTCAATGATATCCAGAGATCTGAGCTGTCAATGATATCCAGAGATCTGAGCTGTCAATGATATCTAGAGATCTGAGCTGTCAATGATATCCAGAGATCTGAGCTGTCAATGATATCCAGAGATCTGAGCTGTCAATGATATCCAGAGATCTGAGCTGTCAATGATATCCAGAGATCTGAGCTGTCAATGATATCTAGAGATCTGAGCTGTCAATGATATCCAGAGATCTGCTGTGCTTGTGAGTTTGACAGACGAAGAGGGAGTCATGCAGAAAGGATCCTTACAGAGAGAAACATCATGTTGAACTATGGGGGTTTGTCTTTGGATGCATCCATTTATTGCCCACCTACTTGTGTGTGTGTGTGTGTGTGTGTGTATGTGTGTGTGTGTGTGTGTGTCTGTCTGTCTATGTCAGTGAGCATGTGAAACCCTGTACAGTTTTCTATAACAATCCCTTTCAGAGTATGTGCAGAACTCGTTAGCTGCCTGAAGCAGGTTGATTATGTAACTGGAAAGGAGGATGAGAGACGGCCTTATACACGTGTCTAAAAGGCGTGTAGTAGTGGTCAAGTGTGGAATTTCCGCGAGTAGGACAGTCAATGTGTTGGTAATAATTCTGGAGCACGAACCTCAAATGACCTTTGTTAATTAATGTCCCTTGCAACAATGAATTCTGCCTCTGGGTATGTGGTCTCCAGTTTGTACAGGGTCCAATGAAAATATTTGATAGCATTTTTGGTGTCGGGATGGGATGTACACAGCCACTGTACTGGTACCCAGTGTATATAGCCAAGCTATCATTGTCTCGGTACTGGGACCCCGTGTATATAACCAAGCTATAGTACGTAAGCATTTCAATGTTATTCTACACCTGCTGTTTACGAAGCATGTGACAATTCAAATTGGATTTGATTTATACATTTTACTTATACACATACTCGCGGAAATTCCACACTTGACCACTACTACACGCCTTTTAGACAGGTGTTTAAGGCCGTCTCTCGTCCTCCTTTCGGTAAATCTCACCGAAACGATTTACCGAAGATCACATCCATTGAAAATGTATGCCGGCTTAATTTAGATGTGTTGTTTGTGCACAGAAGTTACAATTTCGCTACATTTCAATGTCACACAGAGGTTCTGAAACATTTTTGATTGTCTAGGACCGAGATTGGGAAACACTGAACTAGTTGACTGCTGTGGCTAGCTAGCTGACTGCTGTGGCTAGCTGGCTGACTGCTGTGGCTAGACTGCTGTGGCTAGATAGCTGACTGCTGTGGCTAGCCTAAAAGGGACTTGTTTCGACCGTTTGATTATCTTATCCTTTGAGGTTTTAAAAGTGTTCTTCCGCTATGAATTTGAACATTCACAGCAACTGGGAAACGTCTATGGCAGCCATTGTTGTCACCTTAGCTTGCTACATAACTTCTGAGTGATAGGAAGCACGAGCACCACCAATCAACCGACACCACTGTTCACACACGCGTCATTACTATGACGTTGTTACAACAGTATCACAACTAGCGTGACCATGTCAGCAAATAACGGCTGTCTGAACACACACAAATCCGATTTGATCACTTGTAACTTGCTGTTTGGACAATCAGTATTCCAAAACAGAATAGAAGAACCAAACTATTCTGACCATTAAAGCCTGCAGGGTGAACAAGGCTTAAGTACAGGTGTCATTCTAAAGGCCACATCTTATTGCCTGTTCTTCATAGGACTATTGTGATACTGTGTCCTGAAATCAGGAATGTGTCAGATGTTGTTATACATTCACAAGAAGTGGAATTCAATAAAAAAAGACCCAACTCAACTTGAACCACAGTAATACGTCACTGAAAGCTAGATTGGTTGGTCAGAATAGGAAGAGACTCAATAAAACAGTTTGAAGCAGAAAGTATAGTTTATTGTATCCAGTATAGAAAATCAACCAAAAGCAGTGGAAGGCACACATTGTTTTTGTGGGGAAGGGGGTGGGGGGGTTGTCACTTGTATAAGTGCCAGCAAACTTCAACGTCGTGGACAAGATACCCCGCAACCCACATATAGACAGAATCATATCAAAATATACTGTTACACACGTGTGACGCCGACACAGCCCACCACACAGTCAACGGGGAGGTCTTTCTAGGCTCCAACCCACTGCCTCAATACGGTGTCCATATTAGGACAGCCTCAGTCTTTGCAGGACTTGACAGACAACCCCTGCAGAGACTGGGGATATGTCCTAATATGGACGCCGTAGCTTCATGACAAGAATTAAAGGATGCAAACCAGTTACCAGGCCAAACATTCCAGCGTGTACAATGTCAAAACATATGACTTTGCAAAAATATATTCATATATACATTTACATTTTAGATGTTTGTTTCATATACTCCCCGATAAACTATACGAAAAGCAGAAAACTTGAATGGTACAGCAATAGGTTGGTACAGCTTTCTGTGAGAAAATGCGAAGAGTAGAGCCCCCCCCCCCCCCCTGTTTAGCTTACTATTGGCAGTTACAGTTTTTGGAGAAGGGACTGCGTGACAGTTGCAGTACTTTTGTCATCGTCATTGTACATAAACATATATTTTTCAATACACACTTCTTAATAGGAAGTCAACACTTCAGGAAAAATACTGTTTTGTATGCGCGTCCCTTTTACGACAAAATGAGTCAAATGAAAGAGCTAAAAAACATATTGGAAAGATACATCTGGTAGGACACGCCAACATCAGGAGTAAAGAGCTGCCATGGTTAAATGCGGTGGAAAGATACATCTGGTAGAGGACACGCCAACATCAGGAGTAAAACAGCACCGGGAAGGCTTTACATTTTTGGGTGAGAGAAAAAAAAACATCCCCAGAGTCTGAAGAGAATGCTGAGCTAGCGAGTCCGGAGTCCACCTCTCCCATTTCAGATTGGATTTCAGTGTGTTGTTGTTTTTAATGATTGGCCAAAGCAACTTGCTCCGGGGTACTCGCGTCCCAGCTTCTTTATAGTCGTACGATGTATTATGGATTAATAAGAACAGTCGGTTGCCTGTGTGTTTGGCCCATTCATTGCATACAGAGCTACATTACATCACCACCTGCGGTACTAAGGTTCATTGGAGTCGTAGATTCCAAGGTGAAGCCCCTGTGCGCGTGTCAAGTGTACTACTCTTTTTGTTTGGTTTAAAGGCATAAAACGATTGCTATATCAATGTTTTATATCCTTAACATTACTTGTCATACTCGTACCGAGCAGATTGTGGAAACTGCATGGCTATTGGCTACAATCCTGGCACACTCGTGCCCATTACTTGAGTCCCATTATAAATCACGTGAACAGTGTCCTCGCTCAACCCCCGTAAGGGAGATCACTCAGTTCAGTTTATGTTGATGAGGACCGCACACCTTTCGCCACAATTCAGTTTGATAACAGAGGGCAAAGAATAAGCAAGATGGCCGACTCAGGTTTGACTGTTTTTTCCTTGGGACTTGGGGAGGGTAATCTCAAGACTGGCAAGAGGAGCTGAGTTTGGGATAGGAGTAGGGGAGGGGGGTTACAGAGCTCCAAATCCGCTCAGCAGTTTGGGCTCTGGGTGTGTAGTTAGGGGACTAGGGTTTGGGCTCTGGGTGTGTAGTTAGGGGACTAGGGTTTGGGCTCTGGGTGTGTAGTTAGGGGACTAGGGTTTGGGCTCTGGGTGTGTAGTTATGGGATGTGGGGTAGGGTAGTGGTGTGTAGTTATGGGATGTGGGGTAGGAGTGTACAGTTAGGGGACAAGGGGTAGGGTAGTGGTGTGTAGCTAGGGGACCAGAGTTTGGGGTAGGGGTGTGGTGTGTAGCTAGGGGACCAGAGTTTGGGGTAGGGGTGTGGCAGGGTACCAGATGACAGCGGTCTTTATTCCGTCATTGGTCAGAACATTCAGAATGAATAGTTATCGGGGAAGCCCAGTAACGAGACGCACCGCTCCCCTCCGTCGGCCAGGTAGGGGCCACAGCCATCCTCGTAGTGGGTCAGGGGCACGGTGGTGTCGTCCTCCCCCGCAGACGGCGGCAGGCAGTCCGGGTCCTGCTTCAGGCTGGGCCTCTGGTTGTCAGGGAAGGCCATGGAGAAGAGCGCCTCGGGGTCACACGTAAACTTGTACACGTACCTCTCTCCAGCCACCTGACCCCACCCGAAGAGGAAGAGGGAGTTAAACAGTCGTTCAGCGCACAACCGCTAGTAGTTTGAAAATAACGTTTGACTTTATACCCAACCTTATGAAACTCTCAATGCATCTAACCTGTCCTTATATACAACCAATGTACTATTTATTGGTGCAATGTAGCCCTCCATTGTACTGTGATGTTTTCCATCAATTCACAAAGCCTCCATTGAATTTGACCCAAAACAGAAAATTGCAAATTGACTTGAATTAAATTAAAATTTACCTTTACCTTCTGCATGATGCCCTTCTCGTAGTAGTAGCGTAGAGAGCGGCTCAGCTTGTCATAGTTCATGGCAGGCCGGTTCTTCTGGAGGCCCCAGCGCCGAGCCACCTGCCACAGGAGAGAAACGGTTCAAATCAACCTGTAGATACATACACCAAGCTCTTCTGATCAACCTGTAGATACATACACCAAGCTCTTCTGATCAACCTGTAGATACATACACCAAGCTCTTCTGATCAACCTGTAGATACATACACCAAGCTCTTCTGATCAACCTGTAGATACACACACCAAGCTCTTCTGATCAACCTGTAGATACATACACCAAGCTCTTCTGATCAACCTGTAGATACACACACCAAGCTCTTCTGATCAACCTGTAGATACACACACCAAGCTCTTCTGATCAACCTGTAGATACACACACCAAGCTCTTCTGGGGTTAGTTTCTGGTGTGCCACTTCTCGTGCCGTAGTAATACTGTGCGGTTATTCCTGGAAGCACAGCGACTTATCACGACTTGTTGAAACACTCTTCTACTTTAAACTCAGAGACATAATGATGAAAAACTCCAGGAAGCCCTAAAGTCTCTAAACTCACTAGGACCACAGCTCTGCCTGCTGACCAACTGACCTCTTCGGGCTCGATGAGTTTGAACTCCATGCCGCGGCCGGTCCAGGAGATGAAGTGACCATTGGCCGGGTCGTCCAGCAGAGTGACCAGGAACTGCCAGAGCTGCAGGGAACCTCGGCGCTGGTAGGGCGGTCCGTCCCGGAACACTCCGGCCTCCTGCTTGATCTTGCCTGGATGGACAGAAGGAGAGGGGGAAAGAGGGAGTGAGTGTGTAAATGAAGGAGTGACGTGGTGGGGTGGGGCGGCAGGGTAGCCTAGTGGTTAGAGCGTTGGACTAGTAACCGGAAGGTTGCAAGTTCAAACCCCCGAGCTGACAAGGTACAAATCTGTTGTTCTGCCTCTGAACAGGCAGTTCTTAACTGACTTGCCTAGTTAAATAAAGGTCAAATAAAAAATAAAAAAGTGGTCACAGTCAGGTGAAAGACTCCAGTGATTGGCAGTCTGAGCGTGGGGATACAATAAGAGGCTCTGCTCATGTCACACAGGCTTTCTGTCCAAGGCCCCGTGGGTCTACTCTGGCATCCACACTGCCATGACATAACGAGAAGATGTCAGATACCAGGATTCACTACCTGCTGCCATTTACACCTAAAGCCCTGTGTCAAACCAGGCAGAGGTTAAAATAGTATCTGTCTTTTTAAATATTTTCAGTGTTTGATTCTGGATGGATGGGGTTTGCACTTTTGGGACAATTCCAGGGGTTCCATTGTGCCGGGCAAGCCCTTGTTTTTCATAGCAATTTACGGAAGAATGTCTCACCTTCTAGTCTCTCTGGAACCACGCATGTGTCGTCGTTGTACAGATGAGGCTCTCCGTCGTAGATCAACCCATCACTGTTTTGGTAGAAGTTACCGGACTTCCTGAAAGAAGACTGGCAGTTCTGCATTTCTGTAAGACACAAGGGAAAAGAGAAAATATTAGACATATTTTTCCTTAACATGCTCTTCAAACCAGAAAGATACAAAAACTATTAGGTGTTTCTTTGAATAGATTCTTACTACTAACTTAATTTCCCAACCCCATCTTTTAAAGTAGCCATTAGCCTAATGACATAATACCCAGTAGAAGACGGACATACATTCTCACACAGCCAGCGGTCTCTTAACAATCCCCTGGGGTTTTCTTAGCTGGGACTTTATTAAGAGGATTTGACTGTTACATCACTGACAGAAAGTGGCCCAGACATGGAGAGTGAAATGAGGTCATCTTAGCTTAGTAGAGTCTTAGAATGCTACACTGCTACATACCCAACCACTACTGCTAATACTAGTGTCCACATCAGTCTGAAACATGCTTACTGTTTTATCCCCATCGCTGCACTATTAGCCGTGTACAGTAGACTCTCAAAGGAACTTGGACTACCTCCAAACCCTTAGGGCCTTCCTGTCTGGACTCAGATTAAGCCTAGGCATGGAAGGAGAAGCACTTCCTATTGAGATTCTCCATTGAACATGTTTTTTTTAAACTCCAGGACTGGGTCTAATCTATGAGTGGGAAACTGAGCCTGAAAGACCGTTGCCATCCAGCGATTCCCCAGGGCTCACCTTGGTCAAAGCAGAAATCCCGGGGCTCCTGCTTTATAGAGAGGCCCTGGAACGGGGTGCGGGGAGGGCCCATGGTGGGGACCCCCTGCTCGGTGTAACGGAGGTCCACCAGCTCTTGCTTGAAGCCCTGAGCAGGGAGGAGGACCAAGGGCTCTGACAGGTGCCGCTGGTAGATGGGGCGGCCGTCCCGGGACAGGGGGGCCCGGTGGGGGTGATGGGGCTGAGGAGGGTAAGGGGTACAGGCGGCACCGTCAGGCGGAGGGAAAGGCAGACATGGCTCAGAGAGCTGCCGCTGGAACCTGCAGAGGGGAACGAGACAGAGAGACAAAATAAGGACAAATTTGTCAATTAGGATCTTAAACCAGAGAATCATACAACAATGGGATTTCAACTGTAGCACTGAACATGCATGCTGAGTCCCAGCCTACAGTAGTTCCAATCATGCCTTTACAACCAAGCTATGGGGTCAAACAGTGCATGGTGTCAACACATGGTGCCAACCTGAGCCAACACATGGTGCCAACTTACCTGTGTTCTGAGCTGTAGGAGGCATCGGAGTGATTGACAGGTAGGCGGGGCACGGCGAAAGGCTGGCTTTGGCTCGGGTGTGGCGGGAGTGTCCGGTGGTGGGAGGGGCTGTGCCCGTGAGTTGGACGACTGTGGCCGGGGTGTGTTGCCTGGACAGGGGACGTGATCTGCCTTTGTAGGGGGTGTGTCCCCGGGGTGGGGGCGGGGCTGCAAGGTGAGGCGGGTGTGGAGGGTGGGGTTAAACTATTGATGCCAAGTGGCTTCCTGTTGTAGGCACTGTGGAGGGAGAAGGGGGATGGAAGTGGTTAACTTGGGCCTGTAGAGCATGGCTGTACACCTGTTGTATTCGGCGCATGTGACAAATAAAACTGGATTTATAATAGCACTAAGGCACCTTGGGGGTTTGTGGTATATGGCCAATATACCACGGCTAAGGGCTGTATCCAGGCACTCGTAAGAACAGCCCTTAGCTGTGGTATATGGGCCATATGACACACCCCCTCAGGCCTTATCAACTTGATGTAGGTATATCTAATTAAGCAATGTCTTAGTAGAGAACTTTATTATGCCTGTACCCTCTTTTATGATCTTTTATTGGTTGTAACAGAAAATACCTCTTGCTACTGAGAGTACAATTTGTGTGGGGTGTCAAAACCTGGTCCGTCTCAGTGGGTACTGTAACGTACCTGTAGCTGTAAAGGCACTTGTCTGTGTAGAGTCTCTGTTGTTCCTGACTGCAGGGGGACAGATCTCTGGAGGCGCTGGACTCTCGCTTCACTTTATTGGCTGGAGGTCCATGGAACATTACTTTGAAGAAAGGAGAAAACATAAAAAAAACTGAAATATATAATATATGCCATTTCAAAGATTCACAAAATAATCACTACGTTGAATATATTTACTCAGTACTCTTGTTTTGTATGCTTCACTAAGGAATAAGAAGATAAATAGTTTTCTATCAAAGGATCAAATGTGTCTCCTATGCTGGGATTTGTCTTTAATTCCAACTTCCCAAATGTTTGTTGTTTAGTGAATTAGTGAGGTTGTAAATCTGTCCTTACATTTGGGAGGGAAAACTATAAACCCAGCACTGAAAGACAAACAGTGTACTTTCACTATTTACAAAAAATTGTTTCCAAGGCAACAATCAGACCAGTAACAAAGATGCCTTTGTATTAAATGACACAGACCAAAACAGACTGCTCGGACTTCCACCACCAGTTAGTAACTTAGGCAACCATTGTGTGTCTGTACATACAGTAGGACTTTAACTGGGTGCTGTGTTGGCATCAGAGGCTGGGTCTGTCAGAGGCTGCCAGAGGCTGGGTCTGTCCAGAGGCTGGGTCTGTCAGAGGCTGTCAGAGGCCGGGTCTGTCAGAGGCCGGGTCTGTCAGAGGCCGGGTCTGTCAGAGGCCGGGTCTGTCAGAGGCCGGGTCTGTCCAGAGTCTGTCAGAGGCTGGGTCTGTCAGAGGCCAGGTCTGTCCAGAGTCTGTCAGAGGCCGGGTCTGTCAGAGGCCGGGTCTGTCCAGAGTCTGTCAGAGGCCGGGTCTGTCAGAGGCCGGGTCTGTCAGAGGCAGGGTCTGTCAGAGGCTGGGTCTGTGCCTACATCAACTCTCCATTTCCTGTTGTGCCACAGAACGGCCATCATTCAGCTTCCGCAGCCACGGGCCAGCAGTCTACACACACTCACGTTATGGGGTTAGGCCTCTCAGTGTCCATAGTGACCTCCATTATAAGATCAAATTTTGAACACCTAGCATCTATGAATGAAACACAGTGCAACTCTCAAGCGTGGCCAGAAGACATTTAAATCTCAGGTTTCAAATAATTTGCAACGTTTCTTTAAATCACTAACTGGTAGTTAGTAAGAGTGTGTTCTCACTTCTCAGCCAAGTTCATTGCTAAATTAAGGAGTAAGGAGATGATGGCATAATGCCATTTGATCGCTATGGACACTGCCCCTTTGCCCAGCTGCAGAGTCCACGCACGCACACACACACACACACACACACGAGAGAGGAGGACTGCTGAATGAAGGGTCTGTGAGACCCAACTGGCAGCGTGCCAAACTAGGGAGCGTCATGCCAACCCCGTCGCCGCACACACACACTCAGACTCTTCAGCAAACACAACAATCGCCCGGCTGTGCCACGACACAATTCACTCAGTGTGTACACACTGCATTAAACATGTCACTAGCTGCATCCGCGACAATGAAATACAACGTTACAGGGAAACAAGGCAATACCGGGCCTCTAAAAACACTCTTTCTTCCTCCACAGGATCATTCACATCTTGAAACCCAGGCCTGCAACTACACCAGGCCTACAGCTCCGTCTGGAGCCCAATCAAAGGCTTCCATTCAAACCCCATGCATATATTATTCTAGACAGAGAAAGGAGAGAGGAGATGAGTATAAAGCAAACAGCATGAGGGTTCTGTGGGCTTGGATTGGAACGTAGCCCATCCTAGCAGCCAAGAGCTGTGGTTAGTAGTTTGGGACTCCATGGAAGGCCATCCCAGGCTGCTATGGTGCACCTGGGTCATGTTAAGTAAGGCCCACCGTAGCAAAACTCTAATGCAACAGAACATCTCCCCGTTTCAAACCGTTCTCTCTTTATTTCCTCTGATGTTAATGTGGTGGATTTGGGCAGAGATCAGAGAATAGGATTGTTCTCATCCGGGTTGACGATCAACGAGGAGAGCTGAGGGATTTCTGGTATAAAACCACAAGATTCTTGATTTTCACCGAGTGAGTAACATCTTATTCTGAGGTAGCCCTATTATTCCTGTGCCTTTGTTGGAACACAAATCCCTACAATCCAATAATCAAATCAAGTTGTATTTGTCACATGGGCCGAATACAACAGCTGTAGACCTTATTTACAAGTCCTTAACCAACAATGCAGTTTTTTTTTTTAAATACACTTCTTTTTTTTTTAAAGTAACAAAACAGCAAGGTGTGCATTAAGGACACTGATTGGCAACAGGGCAGAAGTAGGTCCACTGCAGGGTGAGTGGAGGTTGGTTAAATCAGGGCTCAATGACATCAATTGGATTTCTGCTTTCGACGAGGCAAATCTGTCGATAATGTTAGCCCTCAGCCTACATAGGCAACCCGAAAACCCCAACCACATACCCATAAAAACACACTCACTGTGACGCACTGAGTTAATATGCCAACTGGATAAGACTGGTATTGGAAAACCAGTACATCTCTTTGTTGTGCTTGTATGTTGTGTCAAAGACCATGTCTGGGAATTAAAGCATAAATTGGGAAATGCGCAACTATGCAGGAGCAGACGCTGTCGATTCCCCTTTGTCACACACATACACATATACATATATTTCATTGGTTGGTACTTACGGTTATCCGACTGGAAATCTGGGACAAACTGTTCGTCATCAGGCACCTGAGCTGAAAGAGGGGACGGAGAGAGTTAAATGACTAACTTATGGAAGGCATGCCACGTGGCTGAGTCACTTTAATATGCTTCATAGAACAAATATAATGCACTTGATGCAGTACAGTCAAAAATACAGTAAATATGTATGATACAGTACAGTCAAAAATACAGTAAATATGTATGATACAGTACAGTCAAAAATACAGTAAAAATGTATGAAATATTTATGCAGTACAGTCAAAAATACAGTACAGTCAAAAATACAGTAAATTTTATGATGCAGTACAGTCAAAAATACAGTAAATATGTATGATACAGTACAGTCAAAAATACAGTAAATATTTATGATGCAGTACAGTCAAAAATACAGTAAATATTTATGATGCAGTACAGTCAAAAATACAGTAAATATTTATGATGCAGTACAGTCAAAAATACAGTAAATATGGATACACTTGTTGAGGAAGTTGTATAAAGTTCTTATAACAACCTATTTTCCAGTTTTTCCTGATTCAATAGCCTCGGCTAAACCACTGATGTTACTAAAAACAATGAGTATGATGCAAGATTGAAAACCTTCTGAAATACAAGAGCAGAACTCACCTTCTGCAATCCATGTCTCTTGAAGTTGCATGAGGTCCTGAAAGAGATCTTCTGTGTCCTGGGCGAGCTCAGTGTCAACAAACTTTCTCTTCCGGTCGTTAAATGGCGTGTTCGCTGGCTCTTCCACGTGACAATTCTGCTAGTACAATGTTTAAAACACCTACAACATTAGTGATTGCATTGGTGTGAACAAATCCCTAAGCATTCATGTATGCTAAAAAGTAATTGTTATCTTAATCCACTATGAAAAGTTTCAGATTAGTGCTTTGATCAAAATCCTATGTTGAAAAACTATCAGAGAAAACATCCAGAGAGTCATCCAAACACTCACCCTGGAGGGGGCCATGAAAGGGACTTGCTGGTCATAAAATCCATCCATGTTGCCTGAATATCTTCACGCCCTCGGGACTGAAGTTGGTGTTGGAGGGGTGGAGGGGGAGGAGGGGCTGACGGTAGCAGCAGGAGACGCTCGTTCGTCTGTCTGTTCTTTCTGTGGAGAGCAGAGAAAAGTGTGCCCCCTGGTCAGTAGCTTATACCCAAATCACCTGTCATATAATGTCAACAGAGACATAGGATGTTTTCCAAATGGCAACCTAACCTATTCCCTGTATAGTGCACTATATCCTATGGGCCTTGGTCTAAAGTAGTGCACTATGCCCTATGAGTCCTGTTCTAAAGTAGTGCACTATGCCCTATGAGTCCTGTTCTAAAGTAGTGCACTATGTCCTATGGGTCCTGGTCTAAAGTAGTGCACTGTCCTATGGGTAAAGTAGTGCACTATGTCCTATGGGTCCTGGTCTAAAGTAGTGCACTGTCCTAGGGGTCCTGGTCTAAAGTAGTGCACTATGTCCTATGGGTCCTGGTCTAAAGTAGTGCACTATATCCTATGGATTCTGGTCTAAAGTAGTGCACTATGCCCTATGGATCCTGGTCTAAAGTAGTGCACTATGGGTCCTGATCTAAAGTAGTGCCCTATGGGTCCTAGTTTAAAGTAGTGCCCTATTCCCTATGGGTCCTGGTTTAAAGTAGTGCCCTATTCCCTATGGGTCCTGGTTTAAAGTAGTGCCCTATGGGTCCTGGTCTAAAGTAGTGCCCTATGGGTCCTGGTCTAAAGTAGTGCCCTATGGGTCCTGGTCTAAAGTAGTGCCCTATGGGTCCTGGTTTAAAGTAGTGCCCTATGGGTCCTGGTCTAAAGTAGTGCCCTATGGGTCCTGGTCTAAAGTAGTGCCCTATGGGTCCTGGTTTAAAGTAGTGCCCTATGGGTCCTGGTCTAAAGTAGTGTCCTATGGGTCCTGGTCTAAAGTAGTGCCCTATGGGTCCTGGTTTAAAGTAGTGCCCTATGGGTCCTGGTCTAAAGTAGTGTCCTATGGGTCCTGGTCTAAAGTAGTGCCCTATGGGTCCTGGTCTAAAGTAGTGCCCTATGGGTCCTGGTCTAAAGTAGTGCCCTATGGGTCCTGGTCTGAAGTAGTGCCCTATGCCCTATGTTTCCTGGTCTAATGTAGTGTCCTATGGGTCCTGGTCTGAAGTAGTGCCCTATGCCCTATGTTTCCTGGTCTAATGTAGTCACTAGGGCATAGTGCCAGCCTGCCTTCGGGATAAGACAGTTGTTCCTTTCCTCTGTCTTGGGTGTTTGTTAGCGTAATCCTCCCTGCATCGTAGTGCTGGCGGGCTGTACACTATGCCAGTGAGCATGTACTCAATACGCTGGGGACTAAGTTCTTACATAAGCAAGGCAGCAAGGCACAGTAAGCTATTTGGAGAGGAGACTGTTGACATTACAATAAGTAGAAGGACTAGGAGGGAGCTGTTTTGAATAAGTGTTCAAAAATAGGATGCAAATCAGGGTATTGAGTTAAGTAGTCCTTGATATCTAAACATTGGATAAACTATCTTCATAATGGGAACATATAAAACGTATACATGCAATAATCTGAATAAAACATTTAGAGATCAAATTTCAGCATTATTTGACAAGTATTGGATAAAGTTATTTATTCAGGGCAGCAGAGGGTTAATCTCAGCAAAGAAAATCTGAGCCAGTTCAAGAAGTAGCTAAACTCCCCCCCAGACCCTCCTCCCTCTACCGTTTCCTATTCCCCCTCTCATGGCCCCAGCTTGTTTTTCTCAATGAAGTGAAATTTGATCCCTGAGCTAAGGGGGGGTCGAACCTTCCATTCATAAATGTTAGAACCGTCTAATGAAGATGCTGCATGCGCCGTAGCAAGTCAAAATACTGCAACATAAACATTCTCACGTCAAAGTACTGCAAAAACATTTGACTACAAATAAGAAAATGGTTCCCAAATTAAGATACATATAAAATGGCGTTCACATTTCTACCCCCCCCCCCCCCCTCACCAGACAGCTAGAAAATGCTTGGCAGAGAGCTCGCATTCTACGGATACTAGTCGGTCAAAGTAAATGCATTATTACAGGCGCTAGAAATAAACTAACGCAAACACCTTATACGCATCTTTTTTGTTGCGGTTGATAGTTTGATGTTAAACTCACATTTGCGAAGATTTAATTCCTTTGCAATGTTGAAAATAAGTTATGTTTCACTCCACGCTGTTGCAAACGTTCTTTCAGGGTTGTCGTCTGTGCTCTTCTCACACAAAGCTTGACTGTGGATTTCTGAATGGAATCGTCTGGTTTTCCCTGAAGCCAAAATAGAGGACTCCATAATACACGCCAATTGGTTGTTACACAATGCCATTCAAGTGACTGGCCAATTGACGTTCAGAGAGCTCTTTGGACCCCAGTGACCAATGGTAAGCGAGCTTGTCTTGTTTTTATGAATGACTGCTTTTCATTCACGTCTGACGGCCAGACACGGGGCGGAAACGAAAAATGTACAGTAGAAACAGATACTGACATCTTGAAACTTATAACTCGAGTACATTCATACAACAACAAGATACAATGTTTTGCTACAAAGTTGTTACATAGTTATTATAGCATCTTGCTACATTGCTATTACAATATCTTGCTACATATTTTCCATTTTCAGTTTAGAAAAGCTGCCTTGTGTAGGAAAACAGCAGGATATGCAGTTTCCATTTTCACATGTTTTTTTGTTTTTTCTTCTGAAATTGATTAACTGCTTGGAGTTGGGTAAGTTGTTGTGATATTCTCAGGACAGAGCTGGCTGTAGGGAGTCTGGACACAAGTGATCACACAAACACACACGCATGTACTGTATGTATGCACACACAGACAGACACACATGCACGCTACACGCACGCAAGCTCACACACGCACGCAGACACGCCACACACACACTACTCTGCCCAGGGTTGAACTGCAGTCAGATAAGAAAAGGCGAAAATTGTTACAGTCGATTAAATGCCAAACATGATCTGACTTGCAGGGTAATTATAGCTCCCATAATGACCTCATACTACCTTGTTATGGTGATACAGAGGAATGCTCCATTGTCTGCACAGACTCTATCATATTAAAGAGATGGAACTATGGTATTACAGAGATATACACTGAGTATACCAAACATTAGGAAACACCTTCCTTTAAAAAAAAATGTGTACCCCTTTTTCTCCCCAATTTCGTGGTACCCAATTGTTTAGTAACTACTATCTTGTCTCATCGCTACAACTCCCGTACGGGCTCGGGAGAGACCTAATATTGAGTTGAACACAGGAGAAACTTCTGAACGTGAAAAACCCAGTAGTGTTGCAGTTCTTGGCACAAACAGATGAACCTGGCGCCTACAGTGCACTCGGAAAGTATTCAGACCCCTTGACTTTTTCCACATTTTGTTACGTTACAGCCTTATTCTAAAATGGATTAAATCATTTTAAGTACATTTTTACACATAATAATTCTAATACTCCATAATGACAAAGCGAAAACAGGTTTTTAGAATTTTTTGCTAATTTATAAAAAATGCTAAACTGAAATACCTTATTTAAATAAGCATTCACACACCTGTCTATATAAGGTCCCACAGTTGACCGTGCATGTCAGATCAAAAACCAAGCCATGAGGTCGAACGAATTGTCCGTAGGGCTCCAAGACAGGATTGTGTCGAGGCACAAATCTGGGGAAGGGTACCAAAACATTTATGCAGTATTGAAGGTCCCCAAGAACACAGTCGCCTCCATCATTCTTAAATGGAAGAAGTTTGGAACCACCTAGACTCTTCCTAGAGCTGGCCGCCCAGCCAAATTGAGCAATCCGATGGTCACTCTGACAGAGCTCCAGAGTTCCTCTGTGAAGATGGGAGAACCTTCCAGAAGGACAACCATCTCTGCAGCACTCCACCAATCAGACCTTTACGGTAGAGTGGCCAGACGGAAGCCACTCCTCAGTAAAAAGCATATGATAGTCCCTTTGGAATTCGCCAAAGACACCTAAAGGACTCAGACTATGAGAAACAAGATTCTCTGGTCTAATGAAACCAAGATGGAACTCTTTGGCCTGAATGCCAAGCTTCATGTCTGGCACTATCCCTACAGTGAAGCGTGGTGTGGCAGCATCATGCTGTGGGGGTGTTTTTCAGTGGCAGCACACAGCTAAGACAATGCAACAGTGGCTTTGGGACAAGTCTCTGAATGTCCTTGAGTGGCCCAGCCAGAGCCCGGACTTGAACCCGATTGTCACGCCCTGGTCTTAGTATTTTGTGTTTTCTTTATTATTTTGGTTAGGCCAGGGTGTGACATGGGTTTATTATGTGGTGTGTTTTGTCTTGGGGTTTTTGTAAGTATTGGGATTGGGGTATAGTGGGGTTGTCTAGAATAGTCTATGGCTGTCTGGAGTGGTTCTCAATCAGAGGCAGGTGATTATCGTTGTCTCTGATTGGGAACCATATTTAGGCAGCCATATTCTTTGAGTGTTTTGTGGGTGATTGTTCCTGTCTCAGTGTTTGTTTGCATCAGATAAGGCTGTTTAGGTTTTCACGTTTGTGGTTATCGTTTTATTAAACATGAATCGAAATAACCACGCTGCATTTTGGTCCTCCTCTCTTTCGACGGAAGAAAACTGTAACACCGATAGAACATCTCTGGCGAGACCTGAAAATAGCTGTGCAGGAACACTCCCCATCCAACCTGACAGAGCTTGAGAAGATCTGCAGAGAAGAAGGGGAGAAACTCCCCAAATATAGTAGGTGTGCCAAGCTTGTAGCATCATACCCAAGAAGACTCAAGGCTGTAATCGCTGCCAAAGGTGCTTCAACAAAATGCACTGCACTACCAGACCCCGTTCAAAGGCACTTAAATATTTTGTCTTGCCCCTTCACCCCTCTGAATGGCACATAAACAATCCATGTCTCAATTGTCTCAAGGCTTAAACATCCTTCTTTTACCCTTCTCTTCCTCTTCATCTACACTGATTGAAGTGGATTTAACAAGTGACATCAGTAAGGGATCCTAGCTTTCACCTGGTCAGTCTATATCATGGAAAGAGCAGGTGTCCTTAATGTTTTGTACAGTCAGTGTAACTCTATGGTGTAACACATCCTATCTTTCACATCGGTTCTATTCCCCTGGGACTTGTATTTGCTGTTTATATATGGGCATGTCTATTTTAATGTATTTTATGGTTGTGGGTGTTTCATACTTTAAACTTTATGAAGGAATTGCAAACAGGACAGGTATCTAAAAATGAATTTGATCGATGAAAGTGTTATCCAGGGGAGGACGGCTCATAATAATGGCTGGAACGGAGCGAATGGAATGGTATCAAGCACATAGAAACCATGTGTTTGTATTTCATACCATTCCACTGATTCCACTCCAGTCATTACTACGAGCCCGTCCTCCCCAATTAAGGTGCCACCAGCCTCCTGTGGTGTTATCCACTTGCTTGGGAAACCAAGGCCTTATTGACCAATCACCACACTTTACACTGTCATTATTGACCAATGACCACAATTTACACTGTCGTTATTGACCAATCACCACAATTTACACTGTCGTTGTTGACCAATGACCACAATTTACACTGTCGTTGTTGACCAATCACCACGCTAGGAGCATTGCAGTTCCCTTTGTGTTGGCTTTCTCCATGCTCACCCCTTCCATAATACATTGTCTCTCTGTTCCATCTCTGCTGTGTGGATTGCAGTAGGACTGGATCAGATGCCTGGTGTTAGTGGTGTCTCTGTTCGTAGGACTGGATCAGAGGCCTAGTGTTAGTGGTGTCTCTCTGTTCGTAGGACTGGATCAGAGGCCTGGTGTTAGTGGTGTCTCTCTGTTCGTATGACTGGATCAGAGGCCTGGTGTTAGTGGTGTCTCTGTCCATAGGGCTGGATCAGAGGCCTGGTGTTAGTGGTGTCTCTGTCCATAGGGCTGGATCAGAGGCCTGGTGTTAGTGGTGTCTCTCTGTCCATAGGGCTGGATCAGAGGCCTGGTGTTAGTGGTGTCTCTGCACATCTATTATTCACACCAGGGACGTTATTCAGTAGTGCACACCCTAGCAAAATGTATTGCAACGGAAAACAAAATGAGTTGGACAAGTCCAGGTAGTCACTCCCTGTTTCAGTCAGGTTTCTTCCTTTTCGTGCCTAATGAACACGACCCAGGACTTCAAAGGGTCTTTCCACCACCCTGTGCGGTCTATCTTTGGAGTATTTGTACCCAACCCACTGGCCTACTGACCCCTTCTCACCCTACGTTGGTACCCTTGGTACAGGTATGCACCAACATCAGCCCAGAGTGCACATTCACAAGACCCCCAAATTCACACAGTCCTGTGATCGAATACAGCTCCCTTTGTCCTCATTGGCTGTGTTCCCAGATCCCCCTCCAGGTCTCCTAGCCTCCTCCCTCTGAAGCCTGCAGACATCTGTACAGTCTGCGTCTGAAATGGCACCCTATTCCTTACGTAGTGCACTACTTTTGATCAGAGCCCTGTCAAAAGTAGTGCACTACATAGGGAATAGGGTACCATTTGGCACACGCACACAGTTTGGTAACAGTTCTCGTGGCTCTTTGATAGTATTTACCATGCAGTGTCATGACTGTATGCTTCAAAGACTCTTCATCTCTCCCCCCTCCCGTCTCCCACATTTCAAGCAGTATGTCTGTCCAGCTAGGAGCAGCAGATTCCTCTCTAATTCCCCTTTGAACTAATTCTAGTTCATTACCCTTCCCATTGTTCCTAAGCAGAGGGATCTAGACCATGAAGCTCACCGCTCTCTCACCCACCATTATCATAGCCCACCTCTCTCACCCACCATTATCATAGCCCACCTCTCTCACCCACCATTATCATAGCTCACCTCTCACCATTATCATAGCTCACCTCTCTCACCCACCATTATCATAGCTCACCTCTCTCACCCACCATTATCATAGCCCACCTCTCTCACCCACCATTATCATAGCTCACCTCTCTCACCCACCATTATCATAGCCCACCTCTCTCACCCACCATTATCATAGCCCACCTCTCTCACCCACCATTATCACAGCTCACTGCTCTCTCACCCACCATTATCATAGCTCACCTCTCTCACCCACCATTATATTAGCTCACCTCTCTCACCCACCATTATCATAGCCCACCTCTCTCGCCCACCATTATCATAGCCCACCTCTCTCGCCCACCATTATCATAGCCCACCTCTCTCACCCACCATTATCATAGCCCACCTCTCTCACCCACCATTATCATAGCTCACCGCTCTCTCACCCACCATTATCATAGCTCACCTCTCTCACCCACCATGATCACAGCCCACCTCTCTCACCCACCATTATCATAGCTCACCTCTTACCATTATCATAGCTCACCTCTCTCACCCACCATTATCATAGCCCACCTCTCTCACCCACCATTATCATAGCTCACCTCGCTCACCCACCATTATCATAGCTCACCTCTCTCACCCACCATTATCATAGCCCACCTCTCTCACCCACCATTATCATAGCCCACCTCTCTCACCCACCATTATCATAGCCCACCTCTCTCACCCACCATTATCATAGCTCACTGCTCTCTCACCCACCATTATCATAGCTCACATCTCTCACCCACCATTATCATAGCCCACCTCTCTCACCCACCATTATCATAGTGCAACGCCTCTCTTTCTGTCTCTCTGAACTACTAGGCTATGTGGTGGGATTATGCTGCCACTTCATGTAGGATGAAGTACAGTATATGAATGTTATTGGTTATGTACGCCCTATAATGCCTGGTTAAAACGTGAGGAAATTGACTGCTCACTACTGTACTGCAGTGGTTCCCAAACTGTGCCACCCCCCCCCCCAAAAAAAAATATATTTATTATTATATATATATTATTATTTTTTAGAGGAACTCAGTCCGGCTTTAAACTTACTCTTGAAAGTTGTAATAATAGAATGCACAAGGTGTCATTTCTATATTAGGTATTGCATCATCAGTTCCTCTTGTCATGTCAGTCATTGCAGACCTTAGAGAGATATTTATAACTTGTCAGAAATGTCCAGATCAACTAGACCATGTCAGATAATGTTTTTTTATTTAGGTTTATTAGCCCAAAGATATTGTTGTATTTTTTTGCCACTTAAATATCACACAAATACACATTAAACATGGCAAAATGTATAGAATTGCAAAAAAAAAAAAGCTTTAAAACTACAATGCTTTCTTCACACCCCATGACAAAATGTGTAGAATTGCAGGAAATTAGCTTTAAACCTGCAACATTCTCTCCACCAACAAACAGTTGATGTCATGAACAGTGCTTGTGCCCATGGAAATACATGTGGTGTGAGATGTTCCCCAATGCTGGCAGGGGGGGCCCTGCTGTACTGCACAGTATCACTAGTGCTCTACTCTACTGTATCACTAGTGATCTACTCTACTGTATCACTACTGCTCTACTCTATTGTATCACTAGGGATCTACTCTACTGTATCACTACTGCTCTACTCTATTGTATCACTAGTGCTCTACTCTATTGTATCACTAGTGCTCTACTCTACTGTATCACTAGTGCTCTACTCTACTGTATCACTAGTGCTCTACTCTACTATATCACTACTGCTCTACTCTATTGTATCACTAGTACTCTACTCTACTGTATCACTAGTGCTCTACTCTACTGTATCACTAGTGCTCAAACTCTACTGTATCACTACTGCTCTACTATATTGTATCACTAGTGCTCTACTCTACTGTATCACTAGTGCTCTACTCTACTGTATCACTACTGCTCTACTCTATTGTATCACTAGTGCTCTACTCTACTGTATCACTAGTGATCTACTGTATCACTAGTTCTCTGATATACTCTACTGTATCACTACTACTCTACTCTACTCTACTGTATCACTACTGCTCTACTCTATTGTATCACTAGTGCTCTACTCTACTGTATCACTAGTGCTCTAATCTACTCTACTGTATCACTAGTGCTCTACTCTACTGTATCACTAGTGCTCTACTCTACTGTATCACTAGTGATATACTGTATCACTAGTTCTCTGATATACTCTACTGTATCACTACTACTCTACTCTACTCTACTGTATCACTAGTGATCTACTCTACTGTATCACTAGTGCTCTACTCTACTGTACCACTAGTGCTCTCCTCTACTGTATCACTAGTGCTCTACTCTACTGTATCAGTAGTGCGCTACTCTACTGTATCACTAGTGCGCTACTCTACTGTATCACTAGTGCTCTAATCTACTCTACTGTATCACTACTGATCGACTCTATTGTATCACTAGTGCTCTACTGTATCACTAGTTCTCTGATATACTCTACTGTATCACTACTACTCTACTCTACTCTACTGTATCACTAGTGCTCTACTCTACTGTATCACAAGTGCTCTACTCTACTGTATCACTAGTGATCTACTCTACTGTATCACTAGTGCTCTACTCTACTGTATCACTAGTGCTCTACTCTACTGTATCACTAGTGCTCTACTCTACTGTATCAGTAGTGCGCTACTCTATTGTATCACTAGTGCTCTACTCTACTGTATCACTAGTGCTCTACTCTACTGTATCACTAGTGCTCTACTCTACTGTATCACTAGTGCTCTACTCTACTCTGCTGTATCACTAGTGATCTACTCTGCTCTGCTGTATCACTAGTGATCTACTCTGCTCTGCTGTATCACTAGTAATCTACTCTGCTCTGCTGTATCAGTAGTTCTCTCCTCTACTCTGCTGTATCACTAGTGATCTACTCTGCTCTGCTGTATCACTAGTACTAGTGCTTCTACACCTGCATTGCTTGCTGTTTGGGGTTTTAGGCTTGGTTTCTGTACAGCACTTTGAGAAATCAGTTGATGTACAAAGGGCTATATAAATACATTTGATTTGATTTGACTCTTCTCTACTGTATCACTATTGCTCTACTCTACTGTATCACTATTGCTCTACTCTACTGTATCACTAGTGCTCTGCTGTATCACTAGTGATCTGCTCTACTCCACTCTACTTGAAAATGCACAAATTAGCCCACTTGTTTACCCTCTTATAGCAAAACACATGGAATACACATATCTGAATATCTTATTAAGTTGTCTTTATAATCCCAACCACCCAACCATTGTAAAAATGTATTGTGGGGTCTCTATTATCTTCCTGACCCCTTCATGTTGCATCATGTGCTAGGCCTATATTTTTCCTCCAACTAACAAGCAAAGCAGCCAATTTGAAAGGGCCATTCCATCCCTATACCTAAGCATTTTAACCATCAACCTAATTATATTCACCACAGAGCCTGCTAGTTTTTCAGAGAGAAGGGTTTCTCTGGTTTGATCTTTGCCACACGTTTCTTTCTCAGGGATACCTAAAATCATCTCCAAATAGCCTCTTACATGAGACTGCTCAGTGCTTCAAGAGAGATTCCTGTTGCTGCTGATGCTGGTCATCTCTCTCCCTTTCTCTCCATCTCTCTCTCTCTCTCTCTCTCTCTCACTCTCTCTTGTTCTCTCTCTCTCTCTCTCTCTCTCTCTCGCTCTCTCTCACTCTCTCTTGTTCTCTCTTTCTCTTGTTCTCTCTCTCTCTCTCTCTCACTCTCTTGTTCTCTCTCTTTCTCTTGTTCTCTCTCTCTCTCTCTCACTCTCTCTTGTTCTCTCTTTCTCTTGTGCTCTCTCTCTCTCACTCTCTCTTGTTCTCTCTCTTTCTCTTGTTCTCTCCTCTCTCTCTCTCTCTCTCACTCTCTCTTGTTCTCTCTCTTTCTCTTGTGCTCTCTCTCTCTCTCTCTCTCTCTCACTCTCTCTTGTTCTCTCTCTTTCTCTTGTTCTCTCCCTCTCTCTCTCACTCCCTCTCTCTCTCCCTCTCTTGTTCTCTCTCTCGTTCTCTTTCTCTTGCTTTCTCTTGTTCTCTTTCTCTTGTTCTCTCTCTCTCTCTCCTGCTCTCACACACAAGACAAATGATCTCTCTCTATTTGCTCTAGTGAGGGAGGATGGCTGCCAAACAGATCATGTCCAGGCTTGCTCCCCTCCCCTTTTAAATGCACCGCATCAGGTAAGATAGGATGACTGAGAAAGAAAGAGTTTTAAATGATTTAAACCAATCATAAGTCAAAGAGGAAGAGCCCTGGGTGGTTGGATGTTGTCCTGCATAATGACAGGGGGTCGTTTTTTTTATTAGAGGATCTGAAACACAGTATGGAGTTCTTGGCTTTGTAGTGGGTTCCACGTCACCATCGTCGGAAGCATCATCCTCCATTCAGCCAGGCTCTGGAAAGTATCCCTGAGGACACGTATTCCACTGCTGCTATATTTATGTGTGTGAGTGCTGCTTTTTGCATACAAATGTACTCTCTCACTGCAGGACTGTTTCTTCAAGTTATACTGTAGAAGTCATTGCATGATAAATGACCCACCAGTGTGTGGATAGCTGCTTGGGCTTGCACTGCTTCTTCAAGTTATACTGTAGAAGTCATTGCATGATAAATGACCCACCAGTGTGTGGATAGCTGCTTGGGCTTGCACTGCTTCTTCAAGTTATACTGTAGAGGTCATTGCATGATAAATGACCCACCAGTGTGTGGATAGCTGCTTGGGCTTGCACTGCTTCTTCAAGTTATACTGTAGAGGTCATTGCATGATAAATGACCCACCAGTGTGTGGATAGCTGCTTGGGCTTGCACTGCTTCTTCAAGTTATACTGTAGAAGTCATTGCATGATAAATGACCCACCAGTGTGTGGATAGCTGCTTGGGCTTGCACTGCTTCTTCAAGTTATACTGTAGAGGTCATTGCATGATAAATGACCCACCAGTGTGTGGATAGCTGCTTGGGCTTGCACTGCTTCTTCAAGTTATACTGTAGAGGTCATTGCATGATAAATGACCCACCAGTGTGTGGATAGCTGCTTGGGCTTGCACTGCTTCTTCAAGTTATACTGTAGAAGTCATTGCATGATAAATGACCCACCAGTGTGTGGATAGCTGCTTGGGCTTGCACTGCTTCTTCAAGTTATACTGTAGAAGTCATTGCATGATAAATGACCCACCAGTGTGTGGATAGCTGCTTGGGCTTGCACTGCTTCTTGACCCACCAGTGTGTGGATAGCTGCTTGGGCTTGCACTGCTTCTTCAAGTTATACTGTAGAGGTCATTGCATGATAAATGACCCACCAGTGTGTGGATAGCTGCTTGGGCTTGCACTGCTTCTTCAAGTTATACTGTAGAGGTCATTGCATGATAAATGACCCACCAGTGTGTGGATAGCTGCTTGGGCTTGCACTGCTTCTTCAAGTTATACTGTAGAGGTCATTGCATGATAAATGACCCACCAGTGTGTGGATAGCTGCTTGGGCTTGCACTGCTTCTTCAAGTTATACTGTAGAGGTCATTGCATGATAAATGACCCACCAGTGTGTGGATAGCTGCTTGGGCTTGCACTGTTTCTTCAAGTTATACTGTAGAGGTCATTGCATGATAAATGACCCACCAGTGTGTGGATAGCTGCTTGGGCTTGCACTGCTTCTTCAAGTTATACTGTAGAGGTCATTGCATGATAAATGACCCACCAGTGTGTGGATAGCTGCTTGGGCTTGCACTGCTTCTTTTGTGTCTTGAGGAAAGCAGGAAAACAGGGTGTAATGATTTAGCTAATGTGGAAATACAAGAGGTTGTGACATAATTAAAGAGAATAGAGGATTGTGGGAAGGGAAACTACTAAATCGGTTCTATTAAACCCTAATTTTGTCAGGTAAATTGACTGAAAGCAAATTCTCATTTACAGCAACGACTTGGGGAATAGTTATGGGGGGGGGGAGGGGGGGTGAATTGAATTAAAGTGATGTGTGTTCGAGAGCTTGATCATGTAATGAGCCAGATGACTTACAGTACAACACTGCCAGAAACAAGCACTTACTGTATGTGTAGACTGACTGGCTGACTGACTGACTGGCTGACTGGCTGACTGACTGACTGACTGACTGGCTGACTGACTGGCTGAATGATTGACTGGCTGAGTGACTGAATGACTGAATGACTGACTGACTGACTGACAGACAGACTGACTGGCTGGCTGACTGACTGAATGACTGACTGACTGACTGAGTATCTGACTGAATGACTGACTGACTTGCTGACTGGCTGGCTGACTGACTGACTGAATGACTTACTGACTGGCTGGCTGACTGACTGAATGACTGGCTGACTTGCTGACTGGTATTGTAGCTGGAGCAACAGACAGAACTGTCCATTCAGTAAGGGAAAGGAAGACGTATGATTGTGCCGATTAGAATGAATCAATTCCTAAATGATGAAATTGGGTTACTGATTAGGTTATAGCAGCAACGTCAATGACCCACTTCTCTCTACATTATGTTCATTTAACAAAACAAAAAAAGTTGTTTCAGCAAAAGGCAAAATGAGATGTTTCTTGGGTACAATAGCTATTGATTAGTGTTGATCATCATGAATAAAATCTATAAGATCCCTTCTCTATGCAAAGGAGTGCAACTGCTGCCATACGTATACAGTTAGTGCTAGAACCCATGTGACAACCTGTCAGTTGAACCAATCAGCTGAAGACCATTATTACCTGGGCCAGTGACTATTTTGAGGCTGGCTGTTGGGATTATCACTAACCATCAAATGAAAAGTTAAAGAAAACTAATGCCAAATTAAGGTAAACAAGAAATATCCAACAAGATAGGAAAGACAGTCTGAAAAAGGATATGTTTCTATCCATGAGGAAATATTCTCTATTGTTTAAAACATACCCAGAACCAAACCAAATGTTTCCTACTTTAGTAATACCACAACTGCCCCCCCAGACATAGGCTTTTACCTTCTGACATAACAGAGGATCATGCACTATGCTTGAAGAACACTGTGAGTTGAGCCGTTTACATTGTTGTAATGATGTATGATATTCGAGCAGTGTGCAGCAGGGTCATATTCGTTAGTGCAAAACGAAGCAAAAAAGGTTTTGCAACGGAAAACAAAAACAATAGTTTCTTATTGGACAAGTTCAGCTAGTCCCTCCCCTGCTGAGGGAACCCAGGTTTCTGAGTCAGATTCACTGTACATTCTCCATATGCACAGCACCATGTCTGATTGGCTCTTATATAAAACATGAAGCTGCAGGCATGGAGCTAAAATAACCCACTGCAGCCTCAGCTACCTATCTGTGTTCAGCTCTCTTCTGCAGCTGGTGTTGGATTTCTCTCGCTTGTCTCCCGTTTCCCCTTGGCATTTGTTAGGACAACACCGAGATGTTTCCTCACATCCCCTTTGTGTAAAAGCTACTCTCCTATTAGTTCCGTTGTTGTATTGGGGCAGAAACAAGTATGACAATCCTTTTTTAGGAAGAAACGGAGCCGAGCACTGTGCCTTGGGGGATCCCAAACAAATGAAACACTGTTGCAACAGACGGATAAGGGAGAGAGATGTAGAAAGAGAGGAGGGTGAAGGAGGAGGAACGCACAAACAAACAAAGAAACCCTGGTGACTCAGGTAAAGTACATGAAAGCTTCAACAACAGGCCATTGACTTTCATTCGCTCCTCAGAGAGAAATTCTCCCAGTGTGTGGAATCTCTTAGGACTAACAATGTATGACTCACCTTACAGTGAAAATTAAAGTCTGTACTCTGTGAGCATGTCATCAGGTCAAATAATGAAAGCCTGAACTCTGTGAGCATGTCTTCAGGTCATATAATGAAAGCCTGAACTCTGTGAGCATGTCTTCAGGTCATATAATGAAAGCCTGAACTCTGTGAGCATGTCTTCAGGTCATATAATGAAAGCCTGAACTCTGTGAGCATGTCTTCAGGTCATATAATGAAAGCCTGAACTCTGTGAGCATGTCTTCAGGTCATATAATGAAAGCCTGAACTCTGTGAGCATGTCTTCAGGTCATATAATGAAAGCCTGAACTCTGTGAGCATGTCTTCAGGTCATATAATGAAAACCTGAACTCTGTGAGCATGTCTTCAGGTCATATAATGAAAGCCTGAACTCTGTGAGCATGTCTTCAGGTCATATAATGAAAGCCTGAACTCTGTGAGCATGTCTTCAGGTCATATAATGAAAGCCTGAACTCTGTGAGCATGTCTTCAGGTCATAGAATGAAAACCTGAACTCTGTGAGCATGTCTTCAGGTGAAAGCGTTAGAGGACCGTGCACTGTGTTTCAGCCTGACTCACACTCTGACTGTTCTTCCTCAGTTGGAGTCAGGGATCAAACTGTACTCAATTAGCGTCCCTGTATTTATAGGCCTTCAGGCTTCTAGGCTGATCGTTTTCTGCTCGTTGTTCACAGCTGTATATATTTCTATTTTCAGTCATAGCTCACTGCTGAGCCGCCGAGTTAGACAGGTTAGTACATGTAGTACTCATTAGAATGTGTGTGTGTGTTTGTGTGTATTGACTATAGCGACCCTGTCACATGCCCATGCCTATTTTGTGTGTGTGCATGTAGGCACTCCTTTGATGACCTACTTGGACTCTATACAGTACGTACGTTCCATGTGAGAACGTTCTAAAAGCTAAGGCACATGTTTTCAACAGCCATTTCAGCAAAAGGCAACAACTATGCATAATAGTAAGATCTCACTGTCTGTCCTCTTTGCAAAGAGAGGAGGTTGCTGCCACTTGTAGTTCTAGAATCTGGACAGGATTCTAGAAGAGCTAGAAGGCTCGAAAAGTGGGGCCTGGGCAAACTATTGAGAACTTCACTCTTCTGTGATGAACCACATGATGGACTGGAATATGGGCCATAGTATGCTACCCACTCTCAGAATCTCACGTCACAATTAGATGTTCATCCATGTTTCTTTAACGTCAAATTTCTAAGTTGTTCCACTCATCAAATGTCGAAGTGTTTAAGATTAAGTTCAGGCATTAACTCTGAATGGTTAAGGTTAGGCATTAACTCTGAATGGTTAAGGTTAGGCATTAACTCTGAATGGTGAAGGTTAGGCATTAACTCTGAATGGTGAAGGTTAGGCATTAACTCTGAATGGTGAAGGTTAGGCATTAACTCTGAATGGTGAAGGTTAGGCATTAACTCTGAATGGTGAAGGTTAGGCATTAACTCTGAATGGTGAAGGTTAGGCATTAACTCTGAATGGTGAAGGTTAGGCATTAACTCTGAATGGTGAAGGTAAGTTAAGTTCAGGCATTAACTCTGAATGGTTACGGTTAGGCATTAACTCTGAATGGTTAAGGTAAGCCATTAACTCTGAATGGTTACGGTAAGTCATTAACTCTGAATGGTTACCATTAACTCTGAATGGTTACGGTAGTCATTAACTCTGAATGAAGGTTAGACATTAACTCTGAATGGTTAAGGTTAGACATTAACTCTGAATGGTTAAGGTTAGACATGAACTCTGAATGGTTAAGGTTAGGCATTAACTCTGAATGGTTAAGGTTAGACATGAACTCTGAATGGTTACGGTTAGGCATTAACTCTGAATGGTTAAGGTAAGCCATTAACTCTGAATGGTTACGGTAAGTCATTAACTCTGAATGGTTAAGGTAAGCCATTAACTCTGAATGGTTACGGTAAGTCATTAACTCTGAATGAAGGTTAGACATTAACTCTGAATGGTTAAGGTTAGACATTAACTCTGAATGGTTAAGGTTAGACATGAACTCTGAATGGTTAAGGTTAGGCATTAACTCTGAATGGTTAAGGTTAGACATGAACTCTGAATGGTTAAGGTTAGGCATTAACTCTGAATGGTTAAGGTTAGACATTAACTCTGAATGGTTAAGGTTAGACATGAACTCTGAATGGTTAAGGTTAGGCATTAACTCTGAATGGTTAAGGTTAGACATTAACTCTGAATGGTTAAGGTTAGACATGAACTCTGAATGGTTAAGGTAAGGCATTAACTCTGAATGGTTAAGGTTAGGCATTAACTCTGAATGGTTAAGGTAATGGTTAAGGTCTGGGATAGGCTTAAAACCAAAATATCAAAAACAACTTTCTATCGCTGGATTCAAACTTGCAACCTTTGGAAATAGACGCAGATGCTTACACCCATCCCCGTCCACATGTCCTGGCAAAACCGAAATCTACTTCAAAGTAACAGGCTCACTGTTGCCCCTAGTGGCCGGTTTCCACATCATCTCCCAATGTCCTCAGACATGGATGGACGTCCAATACTGACTTGTATCATAGGTGACCTGGCTAATAGTATGAGAATCATATCTAACTCTGGATCTACTGTGGATTGGATCTACTTGAGATTGGATCTACTCAGGAGTGGATCTACTCTTTAGTGGATCTACTCTTTAGTGGATCTACTCTGGGATGGATCTACTCTGTAGTGGATCTAATCAGGTGTGGATCAACTCTGGATTGGACTAACTTTGCAGTGTTTTCACTTTAAGAATGTGTCCTAATACTACTACTGTTAGCTAACTGTTAGGGACATGTTTTTGTGGTGGTATCTGGGATTCGCACCCCGGCTCCCGTGTTCAGTGTCCCAGCCTTAACACTGGTCGATGGGGCGAGACGCTGCTCTTAAAATAGGCCAGCTGCCAGAGAGATGTGCCCAGCGATCGCTCTTCCCGCATGCATGGTGAGAGTGGAACTAACTGGGGCGTGATGGTGCCCACTGCACAGAGCTCAACCCCCTCCTCTCCCCTGCACTTGTCTCCTATCCCTCCCGCAACACAGTGAAGAAATCAACCGAGGTTCAAATAGATTAGATCAGAAAATCTTTCAAGTTCTCGATGAGGCCATTCATTTCACTGCATACATAATACACATACACACCACTACACATACAGCAGGCCTGTTTTAGAGGCTGGATGGGCCAGTAGAGAAAAACCACTGTGGATAATGACCTTAATAATAGATTTATTTGAAATGAATTACTCTGGATATCTACAGTTTAGCTCAAGGGGTTGCTTTGTACTCTGTATGATGGCTTCATGACCCTTTGCATAACTTTTGACCTGTGAAATGTGACTCTTGTCCCAGACCCCATTGTAGCTGCAAAGATAAGACACTGACATTGCAACAGAGCAACCTTGTCTCTGAGCATTTCATATTATTCTGTACGTAAATCAGAGCCTCTCCATTTTGAATGATATGTTTCGTTTGGTACGGTTACACACTGTAAGACAGATGGCCACTTAATGCAAAAACAAAAGGGAGGTGGATGGGTGGGCATATAACACAAATATCTAGCAACCCAAAGGTTGCGAATTCGAATCTAATCACAGACAACTTTAGCATTTTAGTTAATTTGCAACTTTTCAACTACTTACTACTTTTTAGCTATTTGCAAATGTGATCCACTCGCAGTTCTATGCAACGATTTTGTTATAAATATGTTGACTGGAAAATGTCAAAGTTGTTCTTTTTTTATTTTTATTTTGTATGACTGAACCCGTTCTTCTCTTCTTCCTACAGAAGTTAGACACCGCCAATGGAGAGTGCACTGTAACGATGGGAGAACATCACAACCAAACTCGTGATGCATTAGGACCCATCTGGGAATGGCGGTTGATTGCAGACCTCTTTTAGACCTGTTGTGTCACACTGAAAGCAGCGTTCAGGTGGAGTTTGTGTTTCGAATAACTAATAAACAGAGTCGTATTTCAGTCATATAGTACTTCATGTAAATGACCACAAACTGTATAAAGCCACGTTTTCTATTGTTGTTTTCTAATTTTCTGTCGATAAGACTATCCAGGTGTGAGTCACTATAGTGACCTTTGGCGTGCGTCAGACTTTCCTATTAATTCCAGTGAAACCTGGGCTCAAGCAGTGCTGCTCGGTGAGAGTCTGTCGCTGCTCAACTTAAAATTGCGACTCACACCCAAGAACACTTCATAAAGTGTCTCGCAACTGGATCATGCAGGCAAAAGTTACTCATCCACTGTAACAGCTAAAACCTACTGTTTTCTCCACTCCCACTGTAACAGCTAAAACCTACTGTTTTCTCCACTCCCACTGTAACAGCTAAAAACCTACTGTTTTCTCCACTCCCACTGTAACAGCTAAAAACCTACTGTTTTCTCCACTCCCACTGTAACAGCTAAAACCTACTGTTTTCTCCACGCCCCATTGTAACAGCTAAAAACCTACTGTTTTCTCCACTCCCCATTGTAACACCTACTGTTTTCTCCACTCCCACTGTAACAGCTAAAAACCTACTGTTTTCTCCACTCCCACTGTAACAGCTAAAACCTACTGTTTTCTCCACTCCCACTGTAACAGCTAAAAACCTACTGTTTTCTCCACTCCCCATTGTAACAGCTACTGTTTTCTCCACTCCCACTGTAACAGCTAAAAACCTACTGTTTTCTCCACTCCCCATTGTAACAGCTACTGTTTTCTCCACTCCCCACTGTAACAGCTAAAACCTACTGTTTTCTCCACTCCCCATTGTAACAGCTAAAACCTACTGTTTTCTCCACTCCCCATTGTAACAGCTACTGTTTTCTCCACTCCCCACTGTAACAGCTAAAACCTACTGTTTTCTCCACTCCCCATTGTAACAGCTAAAAACCTACTGTTTTCTCCACGCCCCACTGTAACAGCTAAAAACCTACTGTTTTCTCCACTCCCCACTGTAACAGCTAAAACCTACTGTTTTCTCCACTCCCCACTGTAACAGCTAAAACCTACTGTTTTCTCCACTCCCCATTGTAACAGCTAAAAACCTACTGTTTTCTCCACTCCTCACTGTAACAGCTACTGTTTTCTCCACGCCCCATTGTAACAGCTAAAACCTACTGTTTTCTCCACTCCCCATTGTAACAGCTAAAAACCTACTGTTTTCTCCACGCCCCACTGTAACAGCTAAAAACCTACTGTTTTCTCCACTCCCCACTGTAACAGCTAAAACCTACTGTTTTCTCCACTCCCCACTGTAACAGCTAAAACCTACTGTTTTCTCCACTCCCCATTGTAACAGCTAAAAACCTACTGTTTTCTCCACTCCTCACTGTAACAGCTACTGTTTTCTCCACGCCCCATTGTAACAGCTAAAAACCTACTGTTTTCTCCACTCCCCATTGTAACAGCTAAAAACCTACTGTTTTCTCCACTCCCCACTGTAACAGCTAAAAACCTTCTGTTTTCTCCACTCCCCACTGTAACAGCTAAACACCTTCTGTTTTCTCCACTTCCCACTGTAACAGCTAAAAACCTACTGTTTTCTCCACTCCCCACTGTAACAGCTAAAAACCTACTGTTTTCTCCACTCCCCACTGTAACAGCTAAAACCTACTGTTTTCTCCACTCCCCACTGTAACAGCTAAAACCTACTGTTTTCTCCACGCCCCACTGTAACAGCTAAAAACCTTCTGTTTTCTCCACTCCTCACTGTAACAGCTACTGTTTTCTCCACTCCCCACTGTAACAGCTAAAACCTTCTGTTTTCTCCACGCCCCACTGTAACAGCTAAAAACCTACTGTTTTCTCCACTCCCCATTGTAACAGCTAAAAACCTTCTGTTTTCTCCACTCCCCATTGTAACAGCTACTGTTTTCTCCACTCCCCATTGTAACAGCTACTGTTTTCTCCACTCCCCATTGTAACAGCTACTGTTTTCTCCACTCCCCATTGTAACAGCTAAAAACCTACTGTTTTCTCCACGCCCCACTGTAACAGCTACTGTTTTCTCCACTCCCCATTGTAACAGCTAAAAACCTACTGTTTTCTCCACTCCCCATTGTAACAGCTACTGTTTTCTCCACTCCCCATTGTAACAGCTAAAAACCTACTGTTTTCTCCACGCCCCGTTGTAACAGCTACTGTTTTCTCCACGCCCCAGTGTAGCTCCCCAGTTAGTTGCTATTGAGACTAACATGTCCTGAGCTGTCTCAGTAGCTCTATCACAGACACCTCCCAGTAACCTCCCTGTGACCTCGAGTCTCATCTCCAGATCATTACTCCCTCTGGCCTCTCTCACTACCCTCACAGGACTTCTGATTGGTCAAGGAAATGAGCTCAGAAATCGCATTGGCCGTGGACAACGGTGTGAGGTGCCCCAGCTGCTTTGTCCTCAGTCAGAATAATGTGATCGCCTCTTTAAGACACCTGGAAGTCATTTAGGAGCTATATCGGTAACCAAAAGTGCCAGCATAGATACAGAATCAGACTAAGCCTCAATGCATCCCCTTAGCCTTGATTGAGGGATAGATCACACTGTTGATTATAGCTGAAGAAATCCAGTCCAAAAGACAAGTCCTTGCTGGTATGTTTCCTGATCCAGCATGTTGCTGACTAGCATGTTCTGCTCTGTGCAAGGACCATTCATTCAGGTACTGTATCACTGAGTTATAGACTGCAGTTTATAGGCTGAGCATGCAGTACGTGCTTGATTAGCTTAGGTCTGTGAGATAACAGAGATAAAACTAACTGAATATTTCCGTACTGTCCGTTGAGCTCAGCATTGTTAGATCTCTCTGTCATTGATTACCCAATGCTCTTGTTTACATCTGGGCTACACACACGCACACACACATGCACGAGAACGCATGCACACACACATGCACGAGAACGCATGCACACACGCAAGCACTTGAACACACACACACACACACACACACTCACACAAAACACAACACGTTATAAATGACAATATTTTACAATCTGTATGGGGATTAGATTAGTATATAAAAGGCTGACATTCGAGAAGAATATGATTCTTTTAAGATATAATCAAAGTATGATATGGAATCAGCTGAATGGCAATAACCTCTGGGGGAGGTCAGTCCAAGGCCAGAAAGAGTCACATAAGGATATTGGGTCTTAATTTGATCACTCTGTTGCAGGACTTTTTAAACTTGTAGTGTATTTGAGGTTTAAAAAAGCTTCTGAATTTTGAGATTTCCACTTTGAAATTTCAGACTTGATTTTCCCTCACATAAAATGTATCAACCCCTACAAAAATGTCCATTACTTATAATCCACATAATAAATCAAATGTTCTGTTGCTGCAGGATTATTTTCCTGCTGTAGTAAACTTGCTCAAATTAAGATCCTACATCTGTAGTTCGCAAACAGAACAGCAGCGTTTCTTTCTAATAGTTTAGCTGCCCTTGATTGAGCTTTCCAGGCACAGTGGAACCAATAGAATAATCCCCAAAGTGCAAAAGCCACTCCTCTGGCGCCCAGGGCAGGCTCAATCAAACGTTCAACCAAACACTTTAAAGAAAACAAATACTATGTGAGTTCAGCTCATTGGAGTGACATTGTCAAGGAGGACTAGAAATATCAATGTTTTTCATCTTCTCTGATGAATCTCTAACTCTCTATCAATGAAACACATGGTGTAAAAGATGGATGAACAGAGGACTGATTAAAGTGTGTTTGGCAGAGTGTGTTTGGCAGAGTGTTCCTCTCTATCAAGGAACAACATGGTGTAACAGACAGGTGAACAGAGGACTGGCTGGCAGAGTGTTCCTCTCTATCAAGGAACAACATGGTGTAACAGACAGATGAACAGAGGACTGGCTGGCAGAGTGTTCCTCTATCAAGGAACAACATGGTGTAACAGACAGATGAACAGAGGACTGGCTGGCAGAGTGCCACAGGGGCAGAAGTAGATGAAAAACATCCAGTAGAACAACAACAGAACTTGTCTTATGACATTGACTCTCTCTGTAACACTGCTGTAGTGGCTACAGTACAGAGGGATCATTGTTCCTCAGATGCCTCCCCATGCAGCCCTCCCTTACTCCACTCACTCACTCACTCACTCTCTCACTCACTCTGTCCCCCCCCCCCCTCCCTCCCTCCGTCTCTCCCCCCCTCTCTCTCCCCCTCTCTCTCTCCCTGTCTCTACACCCTCTTTCTTTCTCTCTCTCCCTCTGCCCCCACCTCTCTCGCTCTCTCTGTTTCTCTCTCTCTCTCCCTCCCTCCATCTCTCCCCCCCTCTCTCTCTCCCTCTGTCTCTCTCTCTCCCTCTGGCCCCCTCCTCTGTCTCTCTCCCTCCTTCTGTCTCTAACCCCTCTTTCCCCCCTCTCTCTCCCTCTGCCCCTCTCTCTCTTTGCCACTAGTCTAATTAGCTAACAATATCACAACAACGAAACATTCCCACACCACAAACATAACATGAGGACATGAAGTGATATTGCGCAACGTGGCTTCAGTCGAGGTGAATTGAACATTTACCGTTGTTTTCTATGGGGATTTTTCAATTCATGCATTTGATTTCAATCCACTTCGTGAATTGGGAACATAATTGACCCAAACCTTGTTGTGTAAAATGACGCCAAAAGTGCAAGATGACAAAACATGAGGTAACCAGGATAACAACACTATAGCTGTGACATAATACAGAACATATAGTTTGCCTGCGCTATGTTTCTCACAGGATTACACAACATTAACAGCAGCAGCACTGGAGTGTGTGTCAGTCCAGTCTCAGATGGAGTGGGAGGAAGGTTTTATATAACAGAGTCGTCACTAGGCTTCATGTATGAGGATCCATGCTGCTAAAGCTTCTCTGTTTCTGCCTCCCTCAGGACAAGCTCCAATCATCCCGTCCTACTTATATAAAACATCAGATGTATTTTGGACCTTCCTACAATGCCTGTCGGTGAATATGAGCACTGAGACCCAAAATACCACGTTATTTTCACCAGTGAAGAGATAAGTTGAAAGAAAAGAGAAACCCCATACGCTGCTCTGTCTCGTATCACCTATTTTATTAAAGCTTGAAATGAGCTCAGACCAGAGTCAGACTTCTGAACATCTTACACGTCTTCGGTGATAATAAACATTAACGGGGCAATCTGGGGTATAAAGTGGCGCCGGGAAGAAATGGCAGCAGTTTTACGGGCGCCCAACCAGTTGTGCTCCAAGCCATAAGACTCATGAACAGGTAACCAAATGGCTACCCAGACTATTTGCATTGTGAGCCCCCCCCACAAACCCTCTGTTTATCATATATGCATAGTCACTTTAACCATATCTACATGTACATACTACCTCAATCAGCCTGACTAACCGGTGTCTGTATATAGCCTCACTACTTTTATAGCCTGTCTTTTTACTGTTGTTTTATTGCTTTACCTACCTATTGTTCACCTAACACCTTTTTTGCACTATTGGTTAGAGCCTGTAAGTAAACACAAGGTCTATTCACCATGTTGTATTCAGCATTTCACTGTAAGGTCTACTACACCTGTTACATTCGGTGCACGTGACAAATAAACTTTGATTTGATTTGATTTGCAGGTGCTACATCCATTCTTGGAATCATAAATGAATGATAAGTACCCATTGATTCTTGAAGAATATAACTTAGAAATGCCTCATGAGCTCAGCTCAATAGTCGTACCTCATCAGAACCCAGAATATAAGGTTGTTTTACTCCAATGTTTGTAAGCAAAGTAAATGTAAACAAACACTATATACGTAGCCTCAACATGATTAAAACTATAATTTTGATATCATGGATAGTCAGTCTCTGCATCCATAACTCTGTCTACTACTCAACACACTTCTTCTACTACTCAACACACTTCTACTACTACTCAACACACTTCTACTACTACTCAGCACACTTCTACTACTCAACACACTTCTTCTACTACTCAACACACTTCTTCTACTACTCAACACACTTATTCTACTACTCAACACACTTCTTCTACTACTCAACACACTTCTTCTACTACTCAACACACTTCTTCTTCTACTCAGCACACTTCTACTACTCAACACACTTCTTCTACTACTCAATACACTTCTTCTACTACTCAACACACTTATTCTACTACTCAACACACTTCTTCTACTACTCAACACACTTCTTCTACTACTCAACACACTTCTTCTACTACTCAACACACTTCTTCTTCTACTCAGCACACTTCTACTACTCAACACACTTCTTCTACTACTCAACACACTTATTCTACTACTCAACACACTTATTCTACTACTCAACACACTTCTTCTACTACTCAACACACTTCTTCTTCTACTCAGCACACTTCTACTACTCAACACACTTCTACTACTCAACACACTTCTTCTACTACTCAACACACTTCTTCTACTACTCAGCACACTTCTTCTACTACTACTCAACACACTTCTTCTACTACTACTCAACACACTTCTTCTACTACTCAACACACTTCTTCTACTCAACACACTTCTACTACTACTCAACACACTTCTTCTACTACTCAACACACTTCTTCTACTACTCAACACACTTCTTCTACTACTCAACACACTTCTTCTACTACTCAACACACTTCTTCTACTACTCAACACACTTCTTCTACTACTCAACACACTTCTTCTACTACTCAACACACTTCTTCTACTCAACACACTTCTACTACTACTCAACACACTTCTTCTGCTACTCAACACACTTCTACTACTACTCAACACACTTCTACTACTACTCAACACACTTCTTCTACTACTACTCAACACACTTCTTCTACTACTACTCAACACACTTCTTCTACTACTACTCAACACACTTCTTCTACTACTCAACACACTTCTTCTTCTACTCAACACACTTCTACTACTACTCAACACACTTCTTCTACTACTCAACACACTTCTACTACTACTCAACACACTTCTACTACTACTCAACACACTTCTACTACTACTCAACACACTTCTTCTACTACTCAACACACTTCTTCTTCTACTCAGCACACTTCTACTACTCAACACACTTCTTCTACTACTCAACACACTTCTTCTACTACTCAACACACGTCTTCTACTACTCAACACACTTCTTCTACTACTCAACACACGTCTTCTACTACTCAACACACGTCTTCTACTACTCAACACACTTCTTCTACTACTCAACACACTTCTTCTACTACTCAACACACTTCTTCTACTACTCAACACACTTCTTCTACTACTCAACACACTTCTTCTACTACTCAACACACTTCTTCTACTACTCAACACACTTCTACTACTACTCAACACACTTCTACTACTACTCAACACACTTCTTCTACTACTCAACACACTTCTTCTACTACTCAACACACTTCTTCTACTACTCAACACACTTCTACTACTACTCAACACACTTCTACTACTACTCAGCACACTTCTACTACTACTCAACACACTTCTTCTACTACTCAACACACTTCTTCTACTACTCAACACACTTCTACTACTCAACACACTTCTACTACTCAACACACTTCTACTACTACTCAACACACTTCTACTACTACTCAACACACTTCTACTACTACTCAACACACTTCTACTACTACTCAACACACTTCTACTACTACTCAACACACTTCTACTACTACTCAACACACTTCTACTACTACTCAACACACTTCTTCTACTACTCAACACACTTCTACTACTACTCAACACACTTCTTCTACTACTCAACACACTTCTACTACTACTCAACACACTTCTACTACTCAACACACTTCTTCTACTACTCAACACACTTCTACTACTGCTCAACACACTTTGTCTACTTAACACACTTCTACTACTCAACACACTTCTTCTACTACTACTCAACACACTTCTTCTACTCAACACACTTCTACTACTACTCAACACACTTCTTCTACTACTCAGCACACTTCTACTACTACTCAACACACTTCTTCTACTACTCAACACACTTCTTCTACTACTACTCAACACACTTCTTCTACTCAACACACTTCTACTACTACTCAACACACTTCTTCTACTACTCAGCACACTTCTACTACTACTCAACACACTTCTTCTACTACTCAACACACTTCTACTACTCAACACACTTCTACTACTCAACACACTTCTACTACTCAACACACTTCTACTACTACTCAACACACTTCTACTACTACTCAACACACTTCTTCTGCTACTCAACACACTTCTACTACTACTCAACACACTTCTACTACTACTCAACACACTTCTACTACTACTCAACACACTTCTTCTACTACTCAACACACTTCTTCTACTCAACACACTTCTACTACTACTCAACACACTTCTTCTGCTACTCAACACACTTCTACTACTACTCAACACACTTCTACTACTACTCAACACACTTCTACTACTACTCAACACACTTCTTCTACTACTACTCAACACACTTCTTCTACTACTACTCAACACACTTCTTCTACTACTCAACACACTTCTTCTTCTACTCAACACACTTCTACTACTACTCAACACACTTCTTCTACTACTCAACACACTTCTACTACTACTCAACACACTTCTACTACTACTCAACACACTTCTACTACTACTCAACACACTTCTTCTACTACTCAACACACTTCTTCTTCTACTCAGCACACTTCTACTACTCAACACACTTCTTCTACTACTCAACACACTTCTTCTACTACTCAACACACGTCTTCTACTACTCAACACACTTCTTCTACTACTCAACACACGTCTTCTACTACTCAACACACGTCTTCTACTACTCAACACACTTCTTCTACTACTCAACACACTTCTTCTACTACTCAACACACTTCTTCTACTACTCAACACACTTCTTCTACTACTCAACACACTTCTTCTACTACTCAACACACTTCTTCTACTACTCAACACACTTCTACTACTACTCAACACACTTCTACTACTACTCAACACACTTCTTCTACTACTCAACACACTTCTTCTACTACTCAACACACTTCTTCTACTACTCAACACACTTCTACTACTACTCAACACACTTCTACTACTACTCAGCACACTTCTACTACTACTCAACACACTTCTTCTACTACTCAACACACTTCTTCTACTACTCAACACACTTCTACTACTCAACACACTTCTACTACTCAACACACTTCTACTACTACTCAACACACTTCTACTACTACTCAACACACTTCTACTACTACTCAACACACTTCTACTACTACTCAACACACTTCTACTACTACTCAACACACTTCTACTACTACTCAACACACTTCTACTACTACTCAACACACTTCTTCTACTACTCAACACACTTCTACTACTACTCAACACACTTCTTCTACTACTCAACACACTTCTACTACTACTCAACACACTTCTACTACTCAACACACTTCTTCTACTACTCAACACACTTCTACTACTGCTCAACACACTTTGTCTACTTAACACACTTCTACTACTCAACACACTTCTTCTACTACTACTCAACACACTTCTTCTACTCAACACACTTCTACTACTACTCAACACACTTCTTCTACTACTCAGCACACTTCTACTACTACTCAACACACTTCTTCTACTACTCAACACACTTCTTCTACTACTACTCAACACACTTCTTCTACTCAACACACTTCTACTACTACTCAACACACTTCTTCTACTACTCAGCACACTTCTACTACTACTCAACACACTTCTTCTACTACTCAACACACTTCTACTACTCAACACACTTCTACTACTCAACACACTTCTACTACTCAACACACTTCTACTACTACTCAACACACTTCTACTACTACTCAACACACTTCTACTACTACTCAACACACTTCTACTACTACTCAACACACTTCTACTACTACTCAACACACTTCTACTACTGCTCAACACACTTTGTCTACTTAACACACTTCTACTACTCAACACACTTCTTCTACTCAACACACTTCTTCTACTACTACTCAACACACTTCTTCTACTCAACACACTTCTACTACTACTCAACACACTTCTTCTACTCAACACACTTCTTCTACTACTCAACACACTTCTTCTACTCAACACACTTCTACTACTACTCAACACACTTCTTCTACTCAACACACTTCTACTACTACTGAACACACTTCTACTACTCAACACACTTCTACTACTACTGAACACACTTCTACTACTCTGCAGACATCTTCTACACAACACACTTCTCAAATCTTCCCGGGACAAAATAATTATTGATATGTTCACTGTAATCTGTCATTAGTCAGCAACTAATTGTGCAAGTTCTCCCACTTAAAAAGATGAGAGAGGCCTGTAATTTTCATCATAGGTAGACTTCAACTATGACAGACAAAATTAGAAAAAAAATGTTTTAATGAATTTATTTGCAAATAATGGTGGAAAATAAGTATTTGGTCACCTACAAACAAGCAAGATTTCTGGCTCTCACAGACCTGTAACTTCTTCTTTAAGAGGCTCCTCTGTCCCCCACTCGTTACCTGTATTAATGGCACCTGTTTGAACTTGTTATCAGTGTAAAAGACACCTGTCCACAACCTCAAACAGTCACACTCCAAACTCCACTATGGCCAAGACCAAAGAGCTGTCAAAGGACACCAGAAACAAAATTGTAGACCTGCACCAGGCTGGGAAGACTGAATCTGCAATAGGTAAGCAGCTTGGTTTGAAGAAATCAACTGTGTGAGCAATTATTAGGAAATGGAAGACATACAAGACTACTGATAATCTCCCTCGATCTGGGGCTCCATGCAAGATCTCACCCCGTGGGGTCAAAATGATCACAAGAATGGTGAGCAAAAATCCCAGAACCACACGGGAGGACCTAGTGAATTACCTGCAGAGAGCTGGGACCAAAGTAACAAAGCCTACCATCAGTAACACACTACGCCGCCAGGGACTCAAATCCTGCAGTGCCAGACGTGTCCCCCTGCTTCAGCCAGTACATGTCCAGGCCCGTCTGAAGTTTACTAGATAGCATTTGGATGATCCAGAAGAAGATTGGGAGAATGTCATATGGTCAGATGAAACCAAAATATAACTTTTTGGTAAAAACTCAACTCGTCGTGTTTGGAGGACAAAGAATGCTGAGTTGCATCCAAAGAACACCATGCCTACTGTGAAGCATGGGGGTGGAAACATCATGCTTTGGGGCTGTTTTTCTGCAAAGGGACCAGGACGACTGATCCGTGTAAAGGAAAGAATGAATGGGGCCATGTATCGTGAGATTTTGAGTGAAAACCTGCTTCCATCAGCAAGGGCAATGAAGATGAAACGTGGCTGGGTCTTTCAGCATGACAATGATCCCAAACACACCGCCCGGGCAACGAAGGAGTGCCTTCGTAAGAAGCATTTCAAGGTCCTGGAGTGGCCTAGCCAGTCTCCAGATCTCAACCCCATAGAAAATCTTTGAAGGGAGTTGAAAGTCCGTGTTGCCCAGCAACAGCCCCAAAACATCACTGCTCTAGAGGAGATCTGCATGGAGGAATGGGCCAAAATACCAGCAACAGTGTGTGAAAACCTTGTGAAGACTTACAGAAAACGTTTGACCTCTGTCATTGCCAACAAAGGGTATATAACAAAGTATTGAGATAAACTTTTGTTATTGACCAAATACTTATTTCCACCATAATTTGCAAATAAATTCATTAAAAATCCTACAATGTGATTTTCAGGATTTATTTTCTCATTTTGTGTGTCATAGTTGAATTGTACCTATGATGAAAATTACAGGCCTCTTATCTTTTTAAGTGGGAGAACTTGCACAATTAGTTGCTGACTAATGACAGATTACAGTGAACTTGCACAATTGGTGGCTGACTAAATACTTTTTTGCCCCACTGTAGGTCATTACAGCATTGTAAACCTCCATGTGTCCTAATGATTTTACCCTAACATCGTACCATTCCCTCTACATTTTGTACCAGATATTGTGCCTGAAATGGTATTGAGACTTTACATATTGGTTTAGAGAATTCGGCATAGATACCACATACACTAAGTGTACAAAACATTAGGAAAACCTGCTCTTTCCATGACATAGACTGATCAGGTGAATCCAGGTGAAAGCTATGACCCTTTTGATGTCACCTGTTAAATCTCTATCAGTGTAGATGAAGTGGAGGAGACAGGTTAATGACAATTGAGACGTGTATGACAGAGGATTTAAGTGCCTTTGAACGGGGTACGATAGTAGGTGCAAGGCTCTCCGGTTTGAATGTGTCAAGAATTGCAACGCTGCTGGGTTTTTCACGCTCAACTGTTTCCCGTGTGTATCAAGAATGGTCCACCACCCAAAGGACATCCAGCCAACTTGGCACAACTGTGGGAAGCGTTGGATTTAACTTGGGCCAGCATCACTGTGAAATGCTTTTGACACATTGTAGACTCCATGCCCTGATGAATTGAGGCTCCTTCTGAGGGCAAAAGGGGGTGCAACTCAATATTAGGAAGATGTTCCTAATGTTGTACACTCAGTGTAGCTAGAAAAGAGTAATGAATATGCTTTTGAAGCTGTGCTGCAGTGGGTTCACAGGGCCAGGTACAGGTACTTCAGAGCAAGACTCAAAGGGCCTTTAATCTGAGAGGAGACAGCAAAGAACAGAGAGTGTGCTTCCCAAATGCCACCCTTTTTCCTATGTGGTGCACTACTTTTAACCAGGGCCCATAGAGCTCTGGTCGAAAGTAGTGCACTATATATGGAATAGGGCAACATTTTGTGACTCACAGAGAGGATTCATGGTGGCACTAACTCTTTTATCCTCTCTCTGCAGCTGCCAAATGTAACACCCACACCGTGGTCCATGTCTGACTGCTAGACAGACATGAAAGTGACACTCCCCTCTGCTGGCCGATGTTGGTAACTGCATCCCTTATCAGATCTAATGGTCAATTCAGCACATTTGATTTCAACAATAATAATAATAATAATAATAATACAAGTACCTCATCTTTTTTGATTTCATAAATATTGGTATTTGTCCATTTCTGTTGCATATACCTTTTCCATCAAGTTAGATACAATTGAATGGCTTTGGGTAGAGTAAAAATAGCAAGGATATTCCCTCACAGACGAATGCTTTTAGCACGGCACAAGGTATTAGTTATGTGCAAAGACATTGCAAAGACTTTGCTATGGCAGGTTTGCATGAATCCGACCCTATGACACTTGAGAATGATTCCCTCTGCTGGAGGGTACCCATACTGTACAAGTATACAAAGAGATTTATGAAAGAGATTTAAAGGGATTGAGTGAGAGGATGCACTTACAGGAAAACAATGAAATGAACACCTATAGGTTTATAATACAGGTCAATTAGACTGAAGTAAGATGTAGGGAATCCTTTCATAAAACGGTATTGTTGTTATTGTCACTCTGAATACACAACGACTACAGAAAACAAATAAATAGCTACAAATGCATTTATGGTGCATGCAGGGAAATTAAACAACGCAGAGAATCCCAGACATGATCAACACTTACACATCACAGACAATCATCTATCCATGAGTTACAGGTCCCCTAAATAACAGTGACTCACATTGATTTGTTGGTGTGGACTAGAAGATGGGGTGAGAATCAATGCTTTTATATACTATTTATAGATGTCTAAAAACACTTCTATAAAGTAGCTACTTGCAGGAATCCATTGTACCATTCCTGTCATATTATGATGCTGGATACGGTACTGTGCATTGCATGCTGGGTAGCAGGCCCTATGCAGGCTGGGTAGTGGTAGTAGTGTCAGAGCTGGCATGTGGTACAATACATTGGGCTGTGCAGGACCAGGCCCACCAGACCCATGCCTGGTTCTTGCATTGTCAGCCACCTCTGTGTATAAAACACTGTGTGATTTCAGCCATCCCTGGCACCAACCTGGTCTCAGAGCATTTTGTGTTATTCTGTATGTAAATCCGAGACGCTCCATTTAGTGTGATATGTTATGTTTTGTATGGTATGTATTAATTTATGGATGTCCATCATTCATTTCGTATGATGCGTTATGAATTACAATTCGTATTAGATGTTACTGTGGATACTTTTGCTTCAAAGTAGATTTGTTTAAGATGACCAAGAAACAGTCTGTATGACCCAGATTTCGCCCACGGCAGTAAATTAAGTAACCATCTGTATTATGTAACCATACCAAACGTAACATATCATACTAACGTTCCAGATTTACATTTACTATGTTACGTCTAGTCTATGAGACCAGGCTGCTGGCACAGGCTCATCAGGCTGCCACCTCAGCACAATACCCTCCACTGACATTGCTGTGGATCCTTATTGGCAAATCCCCCTGAATCATCACTGGGGTTTACTGACCCATTGTTCAGACTTTTTAGCCCACATGCCCATTGACCACCACCTGCACCCACCTCTTACCCCACCCCAAACAGACTCCCCAGCTCCCCCCTGCCTCCCAATCCAAATAACCTCTGTGTATTGATGTTAGGAATCATCGGGTGGCTTCATGACAAAATACAAAAGATATGTGTGTGTGTGGTTTGCATGCGTGCACGGATGCGTGTTTGCGTGTGTGCATGGTATTATTGTTGTATCTCTTCCTGAATGTTCCTCGTAAGAGTTGGCTGGTGGGCGAACAGCGGCAGGGTCAAATTTCAATTGGTCGCGTGTGGTCACACGAGGGCACATCAGGACACAAACACTGTACACAAGATTCAGTTGACCTCATATGACCGAGGGATGTCACCATGACTACACACTTACTGTATTACACAGTCTGGTTGTTCTCAAAAACATCTCACCAAATACCAGCCTGGTCTCATAGACTAGATGTAAGATAGTAAATGAAAATCCAGGACACTATAATGAATGATATGTTAAGTTTGGTATGGTGACTTAAGACATGGTTAGTTAAGGCAAAAACAAAAGTAGAGTGGATGGATCGGCGTATAACTCGCATTGCAACTACATTGGAACCTTACCTTAGCTCATTTGGTATGCCAATCAATGGTCTTGATGCACTCCTTCTAGTCTAAACAATGCAGAAATTATAATTCATGCTGGATTTGTAAGTGTTGAGACTATTGAGTAGATACGATGGGAGGGGCAATGTGTCCCCAAAAGGCTTGCTGGAACACTCTTCTACTGTGGGAACTTACCTCAAGCGCTATGATGATGTCACACAATGGGGAAAATGTATCTACAGTGTGCTATATGGTACCATCTACAGTGTGCTATATGGTACCATCCATCTACAGTGTGTTATATGGTACCATCTACAGTGTGTTATATGGTACCATCTACAGTGTGTTATATGGTACCATCTACAGTGTGCTATATGGTACCATCCATCTACAGTGTGCTATATGGTACCATCTACAGTGTGATATATGGTACCATCCATCTACAGTGTGCTATATGGTACCATCTACAGTGTGCTATATGGTACCATCTACAGTGTGTTATATGGTACCATCTACAGTGTGTTATATGGTCCCATCTACAGTGTGTTATATGGTACCATGTGTGCTATATGGTACCATCTACAGTGTGCTATATGGTACCATCTACAGTGTGTTATATGGTACCATCTACAGTGTGTTATATGGTACCATCTACAGTGTGTTATATGGTACCATCTACAGTGTGCTATATGGTACCATCTACAGTGTGTTATATGGTCCCATCTACAGTGTGTTATATGGTACCATCTACAGTGTGTTATATGGTCCCATCTACAGTGTGTTATATGGTCCCATCTACAGTGTGTTATATGGTACCATCCATCTACAGTGTGCTATATGGTACCATCCATCTACAGTGTGTTATATGGTACCATCCATCTACAGTGTGTTATATGGTACCATCCATCTACAGTGTGCTATATGGTACCATCTACAGTGTGTTATATGGTACCATCTACAGTTGTTTGTTATATGGTACCATCTACAGTGTGTTTGTTATATGGTACCATCCATCTACAGTGTGTTATATGGTACCATCTACAGTTGTTTGTTATATGGTACCATCCATCTACAGTGTGCTATATGGTACCATCTACAGTGTGCTATATGGTACCATCCATCTACAGTGTGTTATATGGTACCATCCATCTACAGTGTGCTATATGGTACCATCTACAGTGTGCTATATGGTACCATCCATCTACAGTGTGTTATATGGTACCATCAGTGTGTTATCTACAGTGTGCTATATGGTACCATCTACAGTGTGCTATATGGTACCATCCATCTACAGTGTGTTATATGGTACCATCCATCTACAGTGTGCTATATGGTACCATCTACAGTGTGCTATATGGTACCATCCATCTACAGTGTGCTATATGGTACCATCCATCTACAGTGTGCTATATGGTACCATCTACAGTGTGCTATATGGTACCATCTACAGTGTGTTATATGGTACCATCCATCTACAGTGTGCTATATGGTACCATCTACAGTGTGTTATATGGTACCATCCATCTACAGTGTGTTATATGGTACCATCTACAGTGTGTTATATGGTACCATCCATCTACAGTGTGTTATATGGTACCATCTACAGTGTGTTATATGGTACCATCCATCTACAGTGTGATATATGGTACCATCCATCTACAGTGTGATATATGGTACCATCCATCTACAGTGTGCTATATGGTACCATCTACAGTGTGCTATATGGTACCATCTATATGGACCGGTGCCATTGATGGCCCTACAGAGCCCCACATGCAATCAAGACATATCAAGAGAAAAGGAAGTAGAGAGGAAAAGAGAGGAAGTAAAAAGTCAGATGCCTTCTGATTGGCTGTTGAGCATAACAATGTCTTTATTTGATCACCCTGTTGCAGGAAATTAAAAACCTGTAGTGTATTTGAGTTTTGAAAAAGGCTTCTGAAGTTTGTAATTTCCACTTGATTTTCCCTTACAAAAATTATAATCCACATAATAATGAACATTTCCTGTTGCTGCAGGATCATTTTCCTGCTGTAGCAACCTGGCTCAAATTAAGATCCTACATCTGTATGACAAGGATGGTCTAAAAGTCCTGGACGCGGCGGAGGGAGCCCACGTTGGCCTGCATGCCCCCCCACTCGGTGTGGCGTCTGTACTCGCCCCTCTCCAGCAGGTGCTGGCGTCCCCTGTAGTTGGGGTGCTCGTAGAAGACCCAGGCGCCGTCCAGCACATTGGCAGAGTGCACCTCGGGGTGGCGGAAACGCTCAGACAGGTTGGGGCTGTCCTCACTGAACTCAATCATCTGACCGGCAAAGTCAGGGCGCTCGTACACGCGGATCCTGTGCATGCCAGTGGTCTACAACACAGTGGAGCACAGTTCCAAACTTCATCTGAACAATATCCCCAGGGATCAATCAGCTGTGTCATTATACCTGGGATATCAGTGTCCTCATACGGGACACCAACATCAGGTTTCAACAGATCTGTGGTGTTAGAATGGAAATTAATGCACTATAATAATTACATTTGGTCCTGTGTGTGTGTGTGTGTGTGTGTGTGGTTTGCATGCGTGCACGGATGCGTGTTTGCGTGTGTGCATGCATGTCTGTGTAGATCCCTGAATGAGTAATCAACATGTACCACTACCACGCACAAATCACCTCACAGTGGCTTGACTTACATGTCTGATAATCCGGCAGGACCTGATAGTGTCGTTGTAGCCCATCCAGCGCTGGTAGTCGGGGTACTCTCCCCTGGTCAGGATGTACTGAGAGCCCATGTAGTTGGGCCTCTCATAGACCACCCAGGCACCACTCTCCACCCTGATGGAGTTGCAGCGGCTGAAATGAGAGCTCAGTTCGGGGCAGTCGCCGCTGCACTCATAGTGGAGGCCCTGGAAGTTCCGGTCCTCATAGAAGAAGATCTGCACAAAGGATTGTTGTCTTTTTAAAAACGGTTACTTAAAAAAAAAAGAGGAAGGAACACACACACACACACACACACAGCCACCTACAGTACCTTCCCCTGCATGCGGTCCATGTTTGGATTATTCTTTTTAATACTATTCTACACACAATCAAAAATATCCCTCTAGACATATACGGTAATGTAAGGACTCTGCCCTGGGGGAGTTATATATATGTATGACATGGAAATGCATGGCCGGTGGAATCATTGTCATTCAAATGCGCACCACTATTAACTAGGGCACAACAGCTGATGCTGTGTTTGTTTTAAAACACCACGGCTTCATGCCAAGTTTAATGATCTGTTGTGTCGACGCTGACCTTTTGATCCCACGGCGCCTGATTCCAGAACCTTTTTAATTTATCCAATAAAATTGTTGCCAGCGGTGAGCAGCAGTTCCTAGAACAAAGCTATTTGTCTGAATACACTGTAGTCTCTGATAGGTCCAGTTTGCTAATTCCTGTCTGTAACACTTTACCTAAAGCCAGTTGCTATAATGCCTTATGATGTAGTTATAATGATTTGTAAGACTTGTCTGAGCATGTATGATCCCTTAATAATCATCTCATTATGACCCTCACCAAATACCAGTCATTTTGAGTCAGCTAAAATGTTGATACATAGAGAAACACAACATATTATAAGCCTTGTCAAAGACATTATAACAGCTCATATCCAGTACATGCTTATGACAAGTTATAAAGCATATACCGACATGCTTTACCTTTCTGTTGAATCGGTAGGTGCACTGTGACCAACTACCAGCATACAGTCTTTCTACAGATCATCAAATCAAATGTATTTATATAGCCCTTCGTACATCAGCTGATATCTCAAAGTGCTGTACAGAAACCCAGCCTAAAACCCCAAACAGCAAGCAATGCAGGTGAAGAAGCACGGTGGTTAGGAAAAACTCCCTAGAAAGGCCAAAACCTAGGAAGAAACCTAGAGAGGAACCAGGCTCTGAGGGGTGGCCAGTCCTCTTCTGGCTGTGCCGGGTTGAGAGTCCAGATGAGTTCCTCTGCATAACAGGGGAACAGTTATAGGCCCATCCCGGACCCTTTCCTGCATTACAAATCCTAGATAGGTATAAAAGTGCATCGCCTTATGTTTCTATTGACTTATACAGTTTTATTTCTGCACGTCTTTAGGTCGGTGAGGTAAAACCGTAGGATTCCGTGTTGTGAAATTCACTCCATAAATGTTTTTATAAATGTACTGTATATATATATATACATTTGGCCCCCTTGAACTTTGCGACCTTTTGCCACATTTCAGGCTTCAAACATAAAGATATAAAATTGTATTTTTTTGTGAAGAATCAACAACAAGTGGGACACAATCATGAAGTAGAACGACATTTATTGGATATTTCAAACTTTTTTAACAAATCAAAAACTGAAAAATTGGGCGTGCAAAATTATTCAGCCCCCTTAAGTTAATACTTTGTAGCGCCACCTTTTGCTGCGATTACAGCTGTAAGTCGCTTGGGGTATGTCTATCAGTTTTGCACATCGAGAGACTGACATTTTTTCCCATTCCTCCTTGCAAAACAGCTCGAGCTCAGTGAGGTTGGATGGAGAGCATTTGTGAACAGCAGTTTCCAGTTCTTTCCACAGATTCTCGATTGGATTCAGGTCTGGACTTTGACTTGGCCATTCTAACACCTGGATATGTTTATTTTTGAACCATTCCATTGTAGATTTTGCTTTATGTTTTGGATCATTGTCTTGTTGGAAGACAAATCTCCGTCCCAGTCTCAGGTCTTTTGCAGACTCCATCAGGTTTTCTTCCAGAATGGTCCTGTATTTGGCTCCATCCATCTTCCCATCAATTTTAACCATCTTCCCTGTCCCTGCTGAAGAAAAGCAGGCCCAAACCATGATGCTGCCACCACCATTATTGACAGTGGGCATGGTGTGTTCAGGGTGATGAGCTGTGTTGCTTTTACGCCAAACATAACGTTTTGCATTGTTGCCAAAAAGTTCAATTTTGGTTTCATCTGACCAGAGCACCTTCTTCCACATGTTTGGTGTGTCTCCCAGGTGGCTTGTGGCAAACTTTAAACGACACTTTTTATGGATATCTTTAAGAAATGGCTTTCTTCTTGCCACTCTTCCATAAAGGCCAGATTTGTGCAATATACGACTGATTGTTGTCCTATGGACAGAGTCTCCCATCTCAGCTGTAGATCTCTGCAGTTCATCCAGAGTGATCATGGGCCTCTTGGCTGCATCTCTGATCAGTCTTCTCCTTGTATGAGCTGAAAGTTTAGAGGAACGGCCAGGTCTTGGTAGATTTGCAGTGGTCTGATACTCCTTCCATTTCAATATTATCGCTTGCACAGTGCTCCTTGGGATGTTTAAAGCTTGGGAAATCTTTTTGTATCCAAATCCGGCTTTAAACTTCTTCACAACAGTATCTCGGACCTGCCTGGTGTGTTCCTTGTTCTTCATGATGCTCTCTGCGCTTTTAACGGACCTCTGAGACTATCACAGTGCAGGTGCATTTATACGGAGACTTGATTACACACAGGTGGATTGTATTTATCATCATTAGTCATTTAGGTCAACATTGGATCATTCAGAGATCCTCACTGAACTTCTTGAGAGAGTTTGCTGCACTGAAAGTAAAGGGGCTGAATAATGTTGCACACCCAATTTTTCAGTTTTTGATTTGTTAAAAAAGTTTGAAATATCCAATAAATGTCGTTCCACTTCATGATTGTGTCCCACTTGTTGTTGATTCTTGACAAAAAAATACAGTTTTATATCTTTATGTTTGAAGCCTGAAATGTGGCAAAAGGTCGCAAAGTTCAAGGGGGCCGAATACTTTCGCAAGGCACTGTGTATATATATATATATATATATATATATATATATATATATATATATATATATATATATATATATATATAGTACCAGTCATTAGTTTGGACACACCTGCTCATTCAAGGGTTTTTCTTTATTTTTACAGTTTTCTCCATTGTAGAATAATAGTGAAGACATTAAAACTATAAAATAACAAATAAGGAATCATGTAGTAACCAAAAAAGTGTTAAACAAATATTTTAGATTTTAGACTCGTCAAAGTAGCCACCCTTTGCCTTGAAGACAGCTTTACACACTCTTGGCATTCCCTCATCCAGCTTCACCAGGAATGCTTTTCCAAAAGACTTTTCCAAAAGGAGTTCCCACATATACTGAACACTTGTTGGCTGCTTTTCTTTTACTCTGGGGTCCAACTCATCCCAAACCATCTCAATTGGGATGAGGTTGGGTAATTGTGGAGGCCAGGTCATCTGATGCAGCACTCCATCTCTCTTTCTCCTCTAGCCCTCACACAGCCTGGAGGTGTGTTGGGTCAATGTTCCAAATGATAGTCCCACTAAGCCCAAACCAGATGGGATTGCATATCACTGCAGAATGCTGTGGTAGCCATGCTGGTTAAGTGTGCCTTGAATTCTAAATAAATCACAGACAGTGTCACCAGCAAAGCACCCCCACACCATCACACCTCCTCCTCCATGCTTCACGGTGGGAACCACACATGTGGAGATCATCCGTTCACCTACACTGCGTCTCACAAAGACACGGTGGTTGGAACCAAAAATCAAAACATTTGACTTATCAGACCAAAGGACAGATTTCCACCGATCTAATGTCCATTGCTCGTGTTTCTAGGCCCAAGCAAGTCTCTTCTTATTATTGGTGTCCTTTAGTTGTGGTTTCTTTACAGCAATTCGACCATGAAGGCCTGATTCACACAGTATCCTCTGAACAGTTGATGTTGAGATGTGTCTGTTACTTGAACTCTGTGACACATTTATTTGGGCTGCAATTTCTGAGGCTGATAACTCTAATGAACTTATCTTCTGCAGCAGAGGTAACTCTGGGTCTTCCTTTCCTGTGGCGATCCTCATGAGATCCAGTTTCATCATAGCAGAGGTAACTCTGGGTCTTCCTTTCCTGTGCTGGCCTCATGAGAGCCAGTTTCATCATAGCAGAGGTAACTCTGGGTCTTCCTTTCCTGTGCTGGCCTCATGAGAGCCAGTTTCATCATAGCAGAGGTAACTCTGGGTTTTCCTTTCCTGTGGTGGTCCTCATGAGATCCAGTTTCATCATAGCGCTTGATGGTTTTTGTGACTGTACTTGAAGAACCTTTGAAAGTTCTTGAAATGTTCCATATTGACAGACCTTCATGTCTTAAAGTAATGATGGACTGTAGTTTCTCTTTGCTTATTTGATCTGTTTTTTTCCATAATATGGACTTAGTCTTTTACTAAGTCTTAGTCCTTAAATAGGGCTATCTTCCATATACACTCCCCTGCCTTGTCACAACACAACTGATTGGCTCAAATGCATTAAGAAGGAAAGAAATTCCACAAATGAACTTTTGGCAAGGCACACCTGTTAATTGAAATGCATTCCAGGTGACTACCTCATGAAGCTGGTTGAGAGAATGCCAAGAGTGTGCAAAGGGTGGCTACTTTGAAGAATCTTAAATATAAAATATATTTTAATTTGTTTTAAATTTTTTTGGTTTCTATATGATTCCATGTGTTATTTCATAGTTTTGATGTCTTCACAGTTATTCTACAATGTAGAAAATAGTAAAAATAAAGAAAAACCCTGAAATGAGTACATATGTCCAAACTTTTGACTGGGACTATATATATATATATATATATATATATATAATATATATATATCACTCCATGGTTTCATGCCTGACATGAAAACAGGAGACTACGTAGATATGATGTACAGTATATTTTGTGGTGTTGAGAGTGCAGTTGTAGACGTCAGAATGAATTGGACATTTGGGCAATGTCAGCTATTTCAATCAGCAATGTCTTCTTTCTTTATAAAATAAAGAAATACATGTAAGTCTACTTTTTTTGGGGGGGGGGGGGGGAGTATTCAGACCCCTTGACTTTTTCCACATTTTGTTACATTTCAGCCTTATTGTCACGTTGTATAAATGATTGGAGACAGGCGCAGGAATACGTAATGAGGGTTTTTAATACTCCACCCAAAAATACAACATGCCATGAAAGGTACGGGGACGAAGCCCAAAACAAACGCGTATACAAAAGACAGGGATGTACCCAAACAAAAGGGTGAGGTAAAACCTCCAATAACTATACGGGACGAGACCCACAACACAGTTGTAGAAACATCTCAAGGAGGATCAATGGAAACAGGATGCACCTGAGCTCAATTTCGAGTCTCATAGCAAAGGGTCTGAATACTCATGTAAAAAGGTACTTCTGCAAAAATGTCAACAAAAAATAACTGTTTTCGCTTTGTTATTATGGGGTATTATGTGTAGATTGAAAAAAATGAATGTAATCAATTTTAGAATAAGACTGTAACATGATAGAATGTAAAAAGTCAAGGGGTCTGAATACTTTCCCAAGGCCCTGTATTTACATATTCTTTCTTTAGTGGTGGTGCATCTACAGACCCATGACCCTGGAACAGGGACCTAGCTCAACTGTAATGCTTGGTAACCTCTGACCATTGTTTTGGTTAAAACTTTAAAAAATGTCTTTAACCTTTCTGGGTGACAACCAACAACCAATGCTTTTTAAGTAGCATGTACATGTTGTTTCTCCGCATGAGATTTTGAGCTGATAATAGCTGCTATTCTGACAGGATCGTTATATGAAGACACACGGGTGTCATAATGAGCCTATGACACATCTTACTATGCATTCAAACTGCATCACAAAGCATTACACCTATCGCTGTTAAGTAAAGTGTTACCTCATGCAGCCCAGGTTTTGAAATCGGACTACAACTGTCACGAAAATCTATGGTCAGGACCAAAATAAAGGAATGAGATTCAGCCCATATCTATCACTCAAGCCTGAATATTGTGCTCATATTGTGAAGAAGTTTTTTAGATTTTCAACACAACTTTATTTGTACTTCTTACACACAATGATGCACATCCTCAACCCTTGGTGGTGACGTGCCGTACTACTTGACACAGCGGATGGAGCCTACGTTGGCCTGCATGCCCCCCCACTCGGTGTGGCGTCTGTACTCTCCCCTCTCCAGCAGGTACTGGCGCCCCCTGTAGTTGGGATGCTCAAAGAAAACCCAGGCGCCTTCGAACACCTTGCAGGAGTTCACCTCGCGGCTGTGCCAGCGCTCCTGGAAGGAGGGCATGTTGTCTGCCGCCTCCATGCTCTGGCCCTCAAAGTTAGGTTTCTCCCACAGCTTCATTCTCCACGAGTTGCCCACCTGGAGTCAGGAAACAGAATCACAACAAGAACGAAATGTTAAAGCATACGTTTTTTTAGGGAAGATATGACCATCTAAATAAAACAAAATGATATCTTGACCTGCCCCTTTATGGCTGAACAATAACTGCTGCACAATCAGACACGTAAAATACATTCACAGTAGGGTGGTAAGGTCTGGTTAGGAACAAGCTCTGTAAGTGTGGTGCTAACCTGCGTATAATGATTACAGGTTGGTTATACTTCTCTATTCCATATGAACTCTTTCAAAAATGTCTCATATTGTCCATCCATCCACTCTACTCACATTCCTAATGATGCGACAGGACCTGACGGTGTCATTAAATCCCATCCAGCGCTGGTAGTCAGGGTACTCTCCAGGGGTCAGCACGTACTGGAAGCCCATGTAGTTGGGCCTCTCGTACACCACCCAGAATCCCCCCTCCACCCTGACTGAGTTACAGCGGCTGAGGAAGGTGTGCAGGTCGCTGGAGTCACTGTCGCACTCATAGTACCGTCCCTGGTAGTTCCGGTCCTCGTAGAAGGTGATCTGACACCAAACATCATATAATTAAGTGATAATTCCTGAGAAGCCTGTAGTAACTTTTGGAATAGACGAGCTGGCATGCCGTTTTAACCAATCAGCATTCAGTATTAGACCCACCCGTTGTATAATACATATTATGAGTTTCTCTGCAACTTCAATGACATATGCAGTTTGTATATAACTTACTGTAGAGTTATACTTTATGATAACTTGTGACAGCTTTATCAATAACTGAACGTGGTAACTTTATAATTTAATGTGATAGCCTTATCAATAACTTCATGTGATCGCTTAATCAATAACTTCATGTGAATGCTTCATCAATAACTTCATGTGATTGCTTCATCAATAACTTCATGTGAATGCTTCATCAATAACTTCATGTGATCGCTTCATCAATAACTTCATGTGATTGCTTCATCAATAACTTCATGTGATAGCTTCATCAATAACTTCGTGTGATTGCTTCATCAATAACTTCATGTGATTGCTTCATCAATAACTTCATGTGATAGCCTTATCAATAACTTTGTGATAGCTTTATCAATACCGTTGTGATAACTTTATGAATAACTTAATGTGATAGCTTTATCAATAACTTTGTGATAACTTTATCAATAACTCTGCTTACCTTTTCCATGGTTAATTATCAGTAGGCCAGGCGTGATACATTAAACCACCAAGCTCCACCAATATTCTCTTTATATGCAGCCAGGACAATAAAAGCAAGCACATGGTTACTTAGCACTGTTCGAATTGGATATAATTCAATCAGCAATTCAAATCCAGACTCATCACATTGTTCAGAAGCACTGATGCCCCGATCTACAAACAAAGACAAATGGAAAGTGCAAACCATCCCAAATGCACTTTATACCGTACACCATGCTGACCAAAACAAGGGCACCAGAGGACATTGGTTTGATATCAAATGTTTTGGGTCAGGGCCCATCCTTTTTCATTTGTCAAAGAACCTGCAAGAGGTCTGGTCTCCACAACAGGACAAGAGGTCTGGTCTCCACAACAGGACAAGAGGTCTGGTCTCCACAACAGGACAATAGGTCTGGTCTCCACAACAGGACAACAGGTCTGGTCTCCACAACAGGACAACAGGTCTGGTCTCCATAACAGGACAAGAGGTCTGGTCTCCACAACAGGACAAGAGGTCTGGTCTCCACAACAGGACAACAGGTCTGGTCTCCACAACAGGACAAGAGGTCTGGTCTCCACAACAGGACAACAGGTCTGGTCTCCACAACAGGACAAGAGGTCTGGTCTCCACAACAGGACAAGAGGTCTGGTCTCCACAACAGGACAAGAGGTCTGGTCTCCACAACAGGACAAGAGGTCTGGTCTCCACACCAGGACAAGAGGTCTGGTCTCCACACCAGGACAAGAGGTCTGGTCTCCACAACAAGACAAGAGGTCTGGTCTCCATAACAGGACAAGAGGTCTGGTCTCCACAACAGGACAAGAGGTCTGGTCTCCACAACAGGACAAGAGGTCTGGTTTCCACAACAGGACAAGAGGTCTGGTCTCCACAACAGGACAAGAGGTCTGGTCTCCACAACAGGACAAGAGGTCTGGTCTCCACAACAGGACAAGAGGTCTGGTCTCCACAACAGGACAAGAGGCCTGGTCTCCACAACAGGACAAGAGGTCTGGTCTCCACAACAAGACAAGAGGTCTGGTCTCCACAACAGGACAAGAGGTCTGGTCTCCACAACAGGACAAGAGGTCTGGTCTCCACAACAGGACAAGAGGTCTGGTCTCCACAACAGGACAAGAGGTCTGGTCTCCACAACAGGACAAGAGGTCTGGTCTCCACAACAGGACAAGAGGTCTGGTCTCCACAACAGGACAAGAGGTCTGGTCTCCACAACAGGACAAGAGGTCTGGTCTCCACAACAGGACAAGAGGTCTGGTCTCCATAACATGACAAGAGGTCTGGTCTCCACAATAGGACTATTCATGTGCATCTTTTTGCCACTGCTGATGGTGCTTATGATGATGTCTATAACCCCTCTTAAAGGGACAGTTCACCAACACATTTCAAAATGGTAAATGTGTTGTGGTACCCTGAAATCAGGTTATGAACAAGGAGAAGGAGAGACTGCAGTCCATGCTTTGGGTTTGTTTACCCAGCCACTGTCACTGCCTGCTTAAAAAAAAGTCTCGCTCCAAACTAATGTGAGACAATGTAGCACACCAGATATCAGTGTTGTGGTACTCGAGAGGTCTTAAGACCACATATTGAGTGTCTCGGTCTTGTCTCAGTGTCGGGGATACATTTGTACTCGGTCTTGACTCACCGAGACCAGCCAAGACCAGCCGAGACCAGCGGAGTAAACAAGTCCTAATTATCAGCTTCCATTCAGTCAGCACATAAAACTCCTAATTATCAGCTTCCATTCAGTCAACCAGCTCTAAGTGGACAGTTTGATTTCACAGAAGTGTGACTGACTTGGAGTTACATTGTTGTTTAAGTGTTCCCTTTATTTTTTTGAGCAGTGTATATATCCATACACGCTTGCATACATATACACATACATGATGAAATGATGTTTTATTATTGGTTGGCAGATTGCGGTGGGTTGTACATAGGTGTGCCTATCTACTAAGACATATTATGGATCATAATTTAAGGATTGCGGTACAAAGGGAAATCCAATAGAAACATTAGGATCCTGGTGGCGCAGCAGACTAAGTAGTGTACAGGGCTTGAAGATCGCAGGTTTAAATCCTTCTTTAAAAAAGCTATACATACACTATATATACAAAAGTATGTGGACACCCCTTCAAATTAGTGGAATCAGCTATTTCAGCCACACCCGTTGCCGAAAGGCGTATAAAATCGAGCACACAGCCATGCAATCTCCATAGACAAACATTGGCAGTAGAATGGCCTTACTGAAGAGCTCAGTGACTTTCAACGTGGCACTGTCATAGGATGCCACCTTTCCAAAAAGTCAGTTTGTTACATTTCTGCCCTGCTAGAGCTGCTGTAAGTGCTGTTATTGTGAAGTGGAAACATCTGGGAGCAACATTGGCTCAGCCACAAAGTGGTAGCTCACAGAACGGGACCGCCGAGTGCTGAAGCGCGTAGCGCGTCAAAATCATCTGTCCTTGGTTGCAACATTCACCACTGAGTTCAAAACTGCTTCTGGAAGCAAGGCTAAAATCACCATGCGCAATGCCAAGCGTCGGCTGGAGTGATGAAAAGCTCGCCGCCATTGGACACTGGAAAACGTGTTCTCTGGAGTGATGAATCACATTTCACCATCTGGCAGACTGATGGACGAATCTGAGTTTGGCAGATGCCAGGAGAACGCTACCTGCCCGAATGCATAGTGCCAACTATAAAGTTTGGTGGAGGAGGAATAATGGTCTGGGGCTGTTTTTCATGGTTCAGTCTAGACCCCTTAGTTCCAGTGAAGGGAAATCTTAACGCTACAGCATACAATGACATTCTAGATGATTCTGTGCTTCCAACTTTGTGTTAACAGTTTGGGGAAGGCCCTTTCCTGTTTCAGCATGACAATGCCCCTGTGCACAAACTGAGGTCCATACAGAAATGGTTTGTTGAGATCGGTGTGGAAGAACTTGACTGACCTGCACAGAGCCCTGACCTGAACCCCATTGAACACCTTTGGGATTAATTGGAATGCCGACTGCGAGCCAGGCCTAATTGGCCAACATCAGTGTTCAACCTCACTAATGTTCTTGTGGCTGAATGCTGCGGGGACTTGCTTCCAATGTTCCAACATCTAGTCGAAAGCCTTCCCAGAAGAGTGGAGGTTGTTATTAACAGCAAAGGAGGGGAACCAACTCCATATTAATGCCCATGATTTCGAAATGAGATGTTCGATGAGCAGATACTTTTGGTCATGTAGTGTATGTTTGGACAATAGCCTAATAAAGTATAATGATGTCCATTATCTTTAAGTTTGCCAATGATAATAATGTTACATTCTTTGAATGTTTGTGGGACGTTATCATCCTAAAGTTAGCTCAAACCCTAACTAGAACTTGGGACTGTGGACTGTTAGCTAATGCTCTGGCAGTTTGTTAATTGACATTCAGAATACTCAGAAGGTTGCTTATGAAATTGACTTGTCAGAAAAGTTTAGCATTGTGGTAGGATCATAGTGTCCTACCACCAAACTCATGGAACCTTGATGTTATCTTTTGCATCTCACCTCAACAGATCACAAAACGAGTTTCAGACATTTGCAAATAGTTCATTTTTTTATTGGATCATGTCACACAGACTCAATAAGACCAGAGAACAACTCGATCCCACGGTCAAAGGTCACAGAGCCCTAGAACTCAGTGATCCTGCGGAAGGAGCCCACGGCGGCAGATGCGGCGCTCCAGTCTGTGTGGCGGGGGTACTCGCCGCGCTCCAGGAAGTACTGGCGTCCCCTGTAGTTTGGCAGCTCGTAGAAGGCCCAGGCGCCGTGGGTCACCATGCACGAGTACACCTCGCGGAACTTAAAGGCCTCGTAGACCGAGGGGCAGTCCTCGGCCCACTCCACCATCCGACCGCCGAAGTCTGGCCTCTCGTACAGCCTCAGCTTCCACACGTTGCCATACACCTGGCAGGAACAGAGGGAGATAAAGACAAACATTGTGAAGGGTTAGTTAGGATTTTGTTTTGTACCAAATCTACTGTAATATAATTTATTGGGTGTTTCAGAGGCTTCTGAAATTCAGTTGGACATCATATTAGCTATAGCTGCCGTACATTCATGTTAAATATAATAAACTACTTGTAAGATATCATCTTCACTTATGTTGGTCAATAAATTATTTTAAATATAGAACAACTCATTTAAATGACGTTGTAGCATGTTTAGCGTGGATTTGTTCATCTCTTTTCGTGTTCGAAGGGCATGAACTATTAACGGAAAATGCCCCTTTAAAGGTTTCTTGGCATATTTCCTCTTAAAATGATGGGCGTGGGGGTAAAATGCTGCCAAAAATGTCTGCTTTTGTCTGCTTGTATTGTCTGCTGGATTATAGAGCAGTGTGTTATTCCCTGATGCATTCTGGGCCTGAGGTCCACTTAACCCTGTATGAAACACTATCTCAGTCCCATTCTGTAACATAGACTTTTACACAATATTAGTCAAGAGGGAGGATTAGCTTACCTCCTAGTCGAGAATATCAAAACATCATATTTTACTTTTTTTTGTACACATTTTTCAGAGCAAATTTGAAATGCATATGGTTTGCGTTACAAGTTTCTGCGATGAAAGAGACACATTAACTGCTGGGAACTATGGGACTAAGATTTTTTTTTTTAAGGCATACAGAAGAGGGGGGGAGAGAGAGAGAGAGAGTATGGAGGGAGGGAGGGAGGAGAGAATTAGGGAGAGAATTAGGGATGGAGGGAGGAGAGAATTATGATATGAAATATGGATATGCAAGGAATCATCTTACGTTTTTGATGGCGCGGCAGGACTTGACGCTATCGTTGAATCCCATCCATTGCTGGTTGTCTGTGTACTCCCCTGGGCTCAGGATGTATTGGTAGCCCTTGTAGTTGGGTTTCTCATAAAGCACCCAGGCCCCGCTCTCCACCCTCGCCGAGTTGCAGCGGCTGAAGTAGGAGTGCAGGTCGGCACAGTCGGTGCTGCACTCATAGCAGCGGCCCTGGAAATTATTTTCCTCGTAGAATGTGATCTAAGGAAGGATGGGAAGCAGAGAATACTCTGCGGTGAGTTACGGATGAAAACAAATATCATATTACTACAGGATCACATATTACATGAACACTTTATTCAGACATTCTCAAAGTCATATAAAAATGGCAAAGCCATATCTTCAAACTATTATCAAGTTAACTTTTTGTGTTTGCAGGAATATGAAGAGTGTTGGCTGCACATGAATGAATAAAAAAAATAAACATATAAACCCAAATGTTCAACATTTATATTGAATAAGTATATGCATTGAAGTTACTATCATCACTGATAAATACAGATGTGTTGTTTAATGCGTCACCTTACCTTCACCATTTTGCAGCACAGTCTACTACTTTCTTAGCTGCCGCACCGGCAAACTATTTATGTATAAAACAAAATGTGCAGAGTGTGGAAAGCCTTTGATATCCAAATGAGGCCGATTTGCATATCAGCAAAAATGATTTGGTCATGTTTTATTTCTCTTTGTTCCAGTCTAATGATTCTGTAACAAACGATTGCTGGAACAGTGAAATTAATGTTCTAAAAGGCCTAAGTCACAGAATTCTGCTTGGACTATTTTATGATTATTTATTTTTCTGTTGGGGTTTACATCTTGGATATACTGAGTGTGTTTCCTATTCCACTACTCTTGTTGAGGAAAATGGACTTGGATCAAGTTTCTTCTTCATCTGATATCAAAGATGATCTGCATGTTTATGTGAGATCTGTACTTTTTTTTTTTTTTGTATTATTCTGTACGTAAATTCGAGACACTTCATTTAGTATGATATGTTAGGTTTCGTATGGTATGTATTCATTTGTGGATGACCATCACCAATTTTGTATGATAAGTTACGAATTACAATTCCTATTATATGTTACGAATTTGCAAAACATACAGTATGTTATGAATTTACAAAACGTATGATATGTTACAAATTCTGGCTAGGTGGGGTAGGCATTAGCTAGGTGGGGTGGGCCGTCAATTGTAAATAAGAAATTGTTCTTAACTGACTTGCCTAGATAAATACAGGTTAAATAAAAAATGTACAAATACATTTTAAAAATCTAGGTTAGGTTTAAGGTTAGGTTTAAGTGTAAAAGTTAGGTTAAATGGGTAGGGTTAGCTAAAAAGGATTAAGGTTAAGGTTAGGGGAAGTGTTATGGTTAGGGAATGTGGGTTAGCTAAAATGATTAAGGTTAAGGTTAGGGGAATGGTTTAGCTAACATGCTAAGTAGTTGCAAAGTAGCTAAAAAGTAGTAAGTAGCTAAAATGCTAAAGTTGTCCGTGATGAGATTTGAACTTTCATCCTTTGGGTTGCCTTAGATTTCAAACTGTCTTATGTAACCATACTAAACAAATAGTTATCATACATTTTCTATGTTAGGTCTAGTCTGAGACCAGGCTGCATTTCTATATAATTATGTAGGCCGATCATTACCGCAAGTACTGCATGCAGCTTTTCCATATTTAGTCATCAGAGCCAACATCTTTGAATGTAAAGTAAAACTCTTAATGGCCCTCTATCAACCATCAGTAAAGTCAAGCATTCATCATTTCATAATTGGTTGCATTACTGGCATGCTTGTAAAGGCCCACCTCCGAGGAAGTATTTAGAGTAATTCATGTCGTAGAGCGGAAATTCTTGTTCTTGTTTAGATTCCACCTCAAAGACTGCCTTAGACTGCCAAAACATATTATGGAATTGGGGATGGGAACGTTGTGGTGATTCCCACGCGTAGCAGAGAAATAACAACCCTGATTGACAGCGGTCAGTGTAACTAGCTAGCATGCTAACCTTAGCTAGCTAATGAACGTTATATGAGTACAATTTAAACTAAGACAGGCGTACTTTAAGTCAGGTGAAAATAATTATTTCAGAAACGAACTACCAGCCTACCTGTCAAGAGATGAGTCTCAGCTAAACTGTGCCAATACCAGTTGTTGAGGGCTGACATTTGTCTGACTCTTCAAGTTTTTGATAATTCCAGTGAAACTGTGTCGGCTTCCAGACGTCATTAATATTTAGACGTGCACAAGAACATAATCAAATAACTATATTCTTTGTTCTTTCAGCAAGCTAGCTAGCTATACAATGAGTATACATAACATTAAGAACACCTGCTCTTTCCATGACAGACTGACCAGGTGAATCCGGGTAAAAGCTATGACCCCTTATTGATGTCACTTGTTAAATCCGTCATTGTAAATAAGATTTTGTTCTTAACTGACTTGCCTAGTTAAAGGTACAATTTATTTATTTTTTAATCCACCTTAATCAGTGTAGTGGTGTTCTAAAATACAATCATATCACACAATTTGACCATTTATAAAATCATCTATGTAGACTATTTTAAAAATAAGTGAAATCTGACATGATCCAATGGATTATGATAATTAGCTGGTAAAAAAGGGAAAGAGTAAAATCCTTACTTTGACCCCCTATTTTAATTTTCTCCGTGGCAAATCGGTGAAGTGTAGATTCGTCACTAGTTAACACAGCCACAAAGTCATAAAACAGGATTTTAAGCCTAACTCTCACTTTAACCCTAACCTTAACAACACCTAACTCTCACTTTAACCCTAACCTTAAATTAAGACCAAAAAGCACATTTTTGTTTTCATGAATTTGTATGATATAGCCAAGTCTAACTTTGGCTGTTTTTATCTAGTAGAAAAGCTGTTTGGCTCTCAGTCGACTTGCGAATAGGAAGAACTTTGCAGCGGAATAAAAAAAAACATTGCCATGCTGGTGGGTGGTAACGTTTAGAGAAAACCCAGACCTGAAACGAATCGTAGGCTGAAAATAATTTGCACATCATCTAATAGGAAAAGATACGGAAGACTCACGGAAACATCCGAAGTCACACATTCAGATTTGGCACTTCAAGGCCAAATATATCATACTTTGACTAAAATGATGACTTAGTGACTTACATTGTTGTGAAACGTCGTAGGTAAACTGTGGCCATCATCTTTCAGCTGTAAAAAGTGAATTTCTACTGGTGTGGGCGTTAAATAATGATAAGTAAGCTGCTGGGTTGGTCTCCTTACTCTTGAGTTCCCCTAGCCTCTGTCCCCCTATAGGCTGAGTCACTGCAGGATTAACCGAGCATGACCTCGTGACCCCATCTTCTCCCAGGACTGTTGACATCCACCTCTCAAAACAGTTGTCATGGTGCCAGACACATTCCCCCCCCCCCCCCCCCCCGCCCTAAAATGTGTATGTTAAATACAATACACAAATCATTAAGATCCATCTTCACAGCCTAAAAAAATGAAGTAAAAAATTATTGCACCATATATTTCATACTCCAAACCAATTATAATGATGGTGAAAAGTGTTGGTCTTTTGTAAAACACAATCCAATACATGTAAAAAGTGTTTGTAAATACTCTTGGTAAAATATGATAAAAACAGCTACATGTTTTAAATACCTATGATCACATGATAATTATAATACAGTATTCGTGCCCACTGTCTCTCTGCTTGTGCCAGCCAAGGACACAGCTGCACAAAATCAACAGCAAGAAGCATCCTGCTTATTCATCAGGATGGGGAATTTGAATAACAAAAAGCCATTTGAAATGGTATGAGGTATAAAAGCTTGAGTGAACATGGCCTATTGGACAACATCCCAGAGCCGCAGCAAACAAACACCATGGCCAAGGTACAATGCTGTTGTATAGCTGGATTTTCTGCCTGATACATTAGCAATTTACTTTATTTGATTTATTTATTTTAGAATTGTTAAGTTACAGTTTTGATGTTTTTTTTATGTTCAGTAACGTTCCATTACATTTGAACAGCTGTTCTTCATGGCTGAGTTTGTGTGGGCCTCATTTCTACATTTTACCATTTCATTGTTGATTTACTAAATTAATTACCAGTCGTTCTTCTTACAGAACAAATTGTTTACGTTTCAATATTTAATTATTTAGTTGATTAAAAATGACTTTTGATTTGAGGCATATCCTTTTCCTCTCTGTGTTGTGATTGATGCCTTTTCGTTGGTTGCTCCAGATCATCTTCTACGAGGACAGGAACTTCCAGGGTCGTTCCTATGAGACCAGCTCAGACTGCCCTGAGTTGACCTCCTACCTGAGCAGGTGCAACTCCTGCAGGGTGGAGAGCGGCTGCTTCATGGTGTACGACCGCTCCAACTTCCAGGGAAACCAGTACTTTGTGAGGAGAGGAGAGTATGGTGACTACCAGCGTATGGGCATGTCTGACTCCGTTCGCTCTTGCCGTATGATCCCCATGGTAAGATGGCTCTATTGGAAAACAACTTATATATGATGCATTTATAGTGTCATATGTATAGTGTATATATAGCTTAATACAATGTATCAAAAAATGTAAGTATTTGATTGTAAACTGATCAGATTCCTATTTAATTACTTTGATCATGTTCTTACTTTAAATATGTGTCCTTATTAACTTTACAGCACAAAGGACAGTTCAGGATGCAGGTCTATGAGAGAGAGAACTTTGGGGGTCAGATGCACGAGATGATGGACGACTGTGACTCCATCCAGGAGCGTTACCGCATGTCCGACTGCCAGTCCTGCAACGTGATGGAGGGCCACTGGCTCATGTACGAGCAGCCCCACTTCAGAGGCAGGCAGATGTACGCGAGGCCTGGAGAGTACAGGAACCTCAGAGAGATGGGAAACAGCTCCGTGAACAGATACACCTCCATGAGACGTGTCCTTGATTCCTGCGAGAGCCAGCATCATTGAAGTCTGAGATTCTTATTTTTCTGGCATTCAAAATAAATATTGGATAATTGAAATGCATGTTTCATTGTCTATGTATTACTTACCTAAACTTTAATGATCATTCTAGTACAAGTGAATGATAATATTTTGTCTCTAGTGCCTTCAGAAAGTATTCATACCGCTTAACTTATTCCACACTTTGTTGTGTCACAGGCTGAATAATAAAAAATAATAAAAATATCCCCCATCTACAAACAATATCCTGTAACAACAAAGCGAAAATATGTTTTTAGATATTTTTGCACATTTATTGCAAATTAAATACAGAAATGTCCCATTTTATATAGGTATTCAATACTTTGTATAAACACCTTTGGCAGCGATTACAGCTGTGTGTCCTTCTGGGTAAGTCTCTAAGAGCTTTCCAAAAGTGGATTGTGCAACATTGGCCCATTATTTTTTTCAGAATTCTTCAAGCTCTGTGAAATTGGTTGTTTATTACTGCTAGACAACCATTTTCAGGTCTTGCCATATATTTCCAAGTAGATTTAAGTCAATACTGTAACTCGACCACATTCATTGTCTTCTTGGTAAGCAACTCCAGTGTAGATTTGGCCTTGTGTTTGAGGTTATTGTCCTGCTGAAAGGGGGATTAATCTCCCAGTGTCTGGTGGAAAGTCGACTAAATCAGGTTTTCTTCTAGGATTTTGACTCTGCTTAGCTCCATTCTGTTTATTTTTTATCCTGAAAAACTCCCCAGTCCTTAACGATGACAAGCATACCCATAACATGATGCAGGGACCACTATGCTTGAAAATATGGAGTGTGGTACTCAGTAATGTGTTGTATTGGATTTGCCCCAAACATAACACTTTGTATTCAGGATATAAAGTTAATTTTGTATTACTTTAGTGCTTTGTTGCCAACAGGATGCATGTTTTGGTATATTTTTTATTCTGTAAAGGCTGTTAATTAGTTAGTATTGTGGAGTAAGTACAAAGTTGTTGATCCATCCTCAGTTTTATCCTATCACAGCCATGAAACTCTAACTGCTTTAAAGTCATCATTGGCCTCATGCTGATATCCTTGAGCGGTTTCCTTCCTCTCCTACAAGATACAGAGATGAGGTAGTCGTTGAAAAATCATGTTAAACACTATTATTGGATACAGTGAGTCCATGCAACTTATTGTGTGACTTGTTAAGCAATATTTTTACTCCTGAACTTATTTAGGCTTTACCATAACAAAGGGGCTGAATACTTATTGACTCAAGACATTTCAGCTTTTCATTTTTAATAAATCTGTAACAATTTAGAAAAACATAATTCCACTTTGACATTATGGGATGTTATGTGTAGGCCAAAAAATCTAAATTGAATCCATTTTAAATTCAATCTGTAACACGACAAAACGTGGAAACGTGAAGGAGTGTGAATACTTTCTGAAGGCACTATATTTCCTTTAGTGTCAATTCATGAAAAAATGCTTTTGGTTTAGGAGACCTGTTTATATTGTAGTCCTAAAATATGCACCATGCTTATTTCTGAAACAACTAATATTGCCTATACTGTATATGTTTATATCAGAGATATATATACCCTGATACAGATTCAAACACAGCTCTGATGATTATAACCATGTTTACATCTAGACATTATTCTGGAGCCCACCAGGCACCAGAATAATGGATAGTCCATATGAATGATAGAAACTCATATACGGTAGGTGTCTGTGAAATCATCTTGAGTTGAACTTAGGTAATGCAATTGAGTAAATTGATCTAAAATGGAACATTTGTAAATACAGACAACTTCATTATGTACAGGGCCACAACATTCACTTGCAATGTTGCTCTATGTTTTGGGGATTGTGGGTAATTTGGCTCATCGTGAATTTCGTACATCTTGGGTTATTGAACTTAATGCCCTTCGTTCTTACAGTAGCAAATGGTCAGTAATTCTAATAACCGGCAAAGTCAGCTCTTCCAATGTGGAATCTGCTGGTCAAACTACTGAAAGTACCATTTGAGGGGTAGAGTATGCAACCTACTGTAAAAAAATAACTAACTAAATATAATTTGCCCATCATGTTGTCTAAGCCTTTAACTTATTTTGAATTTACTTGATTATTATGAGTTACACAAACAAAGGAATCTAAATTGAAACTTTGTTGAATTTAATAAATCAGGCCAGCCTACCATTTTTCCTAGGATAGCTACTGCAGCAAGAGAGTGAAGGAGAGGTTGCTAACTAAGTGTATGTAACTTTTGCTAGCCAGCTAACTAACTTTGGTACCTGGGGTGAAACAATGAAGCTTTTTTAGTTCGGTAGCTCCTGCACCGCTCTTTGCTAGCTAACATAACGCTGCATCCAAAACTCATAGAACTCCAAAACTGATAAGGTGGCTGCAATAATGCTTATATTTGTGATCTATCCCCTTTCTAAACATATTGCATTATATATACTGAATTTATTTATGGATTCAGCTTAAATTCTTTGTCATTGAATCTAATTACAGATTATCTCAACATTTTGAATGGCGGTGACACCATGTCCCTTTGTCAAATTAGCATGCCTGATTAAAATAAGATTGATCTTTGTAAAGGAGTGGTTTAGCATGTACAGTACATGTTTACAGGTTAGTGCTGTAGCCTTCTGAAACTATAACCAGCACCATTCACTTAGAAAGTGGATTATATCACAGTCTGTCAAACACAACTCCTTATCATTTTTGGAGGCATGTTCTTGACACAACAGTCTTACAGTAGCTAGTAAAATAGTTTAGGAGTGTCTGTTAACGATCTGTAAATAACTTTGGCTAGCTGGCTAACTAACATCGCTAATCTGCAGGCCAAAACAATTCACTTATTTACAGCTAGTTAGCGGTCTCACCGTTATTTGCTGTCAAGTGTAATGTTACCCCCAGAACTGATAAGGTGTGTTCACTAATGGTTCCATTTTCCTCTTTGTGACATGTCCACTTTCCAAGCCTATTGGCTCATGGCAGACACCAGACCTTATGCACTTGTCTTACTAATTGGTTCCTTTTGATTGATGAGATGGTTGTTATGCTCTGTTTTAATGAACTAGGACACATCAGGAATACTTAGAAATGTAACACTTTATTGAGTTAAACTAAAAAGTTGTGATTTTAACAGGAATCAGTGATACGTCTAACCGACATGAATCTATTCATGGAGCTGTTTCCCATCTCTCTGAGATTCCTGTACTCTCCGGGCCTCACGTACATCTGCCTGCCTCTGAAGTGGGGCTGCTCGTACATGAGCCAGTGGCCCTCCATCACGTTGCAGGACTGGCAGTCGGACATGCGGTAACGATCCTGGATGGAGTCACAGTCGTCCATCAGCTCGTGCATCTGGCCTCCGAAGTTCTCCCTCTCATACATCCTCATTCTGAACTGGCCCCTATACTGTTGATAAAAGCAACAGGTCAGACAGATATGGAACTACTGTAGATCCAACCGGTGGACTCATACATTTAAATGTCAAATCTTGTTGATGACATGAGTTCACAACCCTTGCTGTTGAAACTATCTGCATCAGCTAAGAAGCAGCTACACACTCCATTACTTACACTGGGGATGTTACGACAGGACCTGATGCAGTCGCTCATGGTCATACCCATCAGGCGCTGGTTGTCGGGGTACTCTCCTCTCCTAACCATCATCTGGTGACCCATGAAGTTGGGGCGCTCATAGACCATGAAGCAGCCACTCTCCACCCTGCAGGAGTTGCACCTGCTCAGGTAGGAGGTGACCTCAGCGCAGTCGTTGCTGGTCTCATAGGAACGACCCTGGAAGTTCTTGTCCTCGTAGAAGATGATCTACACAGACAATCACACAGTTAGTGCTCGATATGTTGAAATTAGTGCACTGATGCTCATTTGATTAGCAATGCCTTGTGTTTCCGATCGGACAGTCTTCTTTGGATGCAGGGCTGCTTGGATAGACCCAGAGAGATGGGCATGGAGGAAGACTTGCAGTGGCACTTACCTTGCCCATGGTCATGGTGATGGTGATCCAATCTCTTATCCAATTTCAGATGGAATGCTGGACCATCGACCTCCTGTCCCTTTTATACCTTGGACCGCATTCACATCTCCATATTTATTGTTCTAGAACTCCATGAGTCATCATTCTATATTGTTGTGCAAGCCAGTCCTATAGTGGCACGTACTGAATGCCACGTTTATAACTATGTCACTGGGGGTAAAATAGAGGATCATGTTTGTTTCCAGCTAACCCTAGCTACCCTAATACTAGCTAAAGTAGTATATTAGTATTTGATCAAGTATTCCAGATCAATTGAGATGGAACTGAGATGGAATTAAATGTACATTGTAGCATTATTTTATTGTGAGGTATTATTTTACTGGATAGTTTTTTTTATGGCACTATGTACACTACCGGTCAAAAGTTTTAGAACACCTACTTATTCAAGGGTTTGTCTTTATTTGTACTATTTTCTACATTGTAGAATAATAGTGAAGGCATCAGAACTATGAAATAACACATATGGAATAATGTAGTAACCAAAAAAGTGTCAAACAAATCCAAATATATTTTATATTTGAGATTCTTCAAATAGCAACCCTATGTATTGATGACAGCTTTGCACACTCTTAGCATTCTCTCAACCAGCTTCATATGGAATGCTTTTACAACAGTCTTGAAAGAGTTCCCACATATCCTGAGCACTTGTTGGCTGCTTTTCCTTCACTCTGTGGTCAGACTCATCCCAAACCATCTCAATTGGTTGAGGGCAGGGGATTGTGGAGGCCAGGTCATCTGATGCAGCACTCCATCATTCTCCTTCTGAGTAAAATAGCCCTTACACAGCCTGGAGGTGTGTTGGGTCCTGTTGAAAAACAAATGATAGTCCCATTAAGCCCAAACCAGATGGGATGGCGTATCGCTGCAGAATTCTGTGGTAGCCATGCTGGTTAAGTGTGCCTTGAATTCTAAATAAATGACAGACAGTGTCACCAGCAAAGCACCCCCACACCATAACCCCTCCTCCTCTATGCTTTACGGTGGGAAATACACATGCAGAGATCATCCATTCACCCCCCACCGAGTCTCACAAAGACACGGTGGTTGGAACCAAAGATCTCCAATTTGGACTCATCAGACCAAAGGACAAATTTCCACCGGTCTAACGTCCATTGCTCGTGTTTCTTGGCCCAAGCAAGTCTCTTCTTCTTCTTAGTTTCCTTTAGAAGTGGTTTCTTTGCAGCAATTCGACCATGAAGGCCTGATTCACAGTCTCCTCTGAACAGTTGATGTTGAGATGTGTTTGTTACTTGAACTGTATAAACCATTTATTTGGGCTGCAATTTCTGGGGATGGTAAATCTAATGAACTTATCCTCTGCAGCAGAGATAACTTTTGGTCTTCTTGTGGCGGTCCTCATGAGAGCCAGTTTCATCATAGCGCTTGATGGTTTTTGTGACTGCACTTGAAGAAACTTTCAAAGTTCTTGAAATGTTCCGTATTGACTGACCTTCATGTCTTAAAGTAATGATGGACTGTCGTTTCTCTTTGCTTATTTGAGCTGTTCTTGCCATAATATGGTCTTTAACCAAATAGGACTATCTTCTGTATACCCCCTACCTTGTCACAACACAACTGATTGGCTCAAATGCAATAAGAAGGAAAGAAATTCCTCAAATTAACTTTTAAGAAGGCACATCTGTTAATTGAAATACCTCATCAAGCTGGTTGAGAGAATTCCAAGAGTGTATAAAGCTGTGATCAAGGCAAAGGGTGGCTATTTGAAGAATCTCAAATATAAAATATATTTAGATTTTTTGGGGGTTACTACATGATTCCATATCTGTTATTTCATAATTTTGATGTCTTCACTATTATTCTACAATGTATAAAATAGTAAAAATAAAGAAAAACCCTTGAATCAATAGGTGTTCTAAAACTTTTGACCGGTAGTGTATGTATTTCTAAAATGTAGGGAATCAGTAGTGTTTTATTAATTCATTATTTACCTGATTATTACTTTGTCCTCTGATTCTTATTTTTATTTTTATTTTGAGAAGAACCAGGAAGTTGTTGATGTTATGTTGTTAATGTGGTCAGACCAGTAAAGCTGCCAGATAGTAATGTTTCTTCATCCAGTGCTTGTCCTCATGAAGTCATACACCTTTAAAATAACCCTCTATCTACATCATCTTTGTCCTGCTGAGAAATGCTGTGCTTGAGTTGAACTAAAAATGTGTTCACATTTCTTTCATTTATGATATGCATCAACTCTATAACTATATATTGCTGACCAAAATCGACAGCTTGGGACTATAAGGTTCTATGATTCTGAGAAAATTGGCTTTAAAGTTTTGAACCCTCATTGGTTTGAATGGTGTCAGCCATTTTTATCTTGTATTCTTTTGAACTTAACATGAATTGGGGTAATTAGAGTATACACAGGAAGATAACATTGAAAAGAACACGGCTATGTAAATAACTCAAGCCTGACAAAAATGCAGATCGAACCTTATAGTCCGAAGCTTTCAACATGTAATTACAATACAGAACTGTAAACATTTCAACAGATAAGGTTTATCAACAATTATTGAATTAAAAAGAAACTGGTCAAATACTGTTCTCAGTATACTGTGTAGATATGTAATCACCCCAATAAATACAATGTCAGGTAACTAGCTATATGGTGTTTGTGCAGCTTAATATAAAGTGTGACCAAGTTCACTAAGTGGGGCCAAGTTCATTAAGTGGGACCAAGTTCATTAAGTGTGGCCAAGTTCACTTAGTGTGACCAAGTTCACTAAGTGTGAGCAAGTTCACTAAGTGTGAGCAAGTTCACTAATTGTGACCAAGTTCCCTAAGTGTGACTAAGTTTACTAGTAAATATACTGTAACTGTATTTTAACCTGGTAAAGTACCATCTAGCATAGTCACCCAAACTGAAGAATACGCCATGTTCTATTTCTGATGAGAACAATACCTGTCATGGCCCCCATGCTGCATTCAGCATCCAATAATAACTCATGTAGATGTGCTGTGTAAAATGTATACAAGCCCCACGTGGGCCTTGTGATGACTCATGCTATTTAGCACAAAGGTATGCAAGGTGCCCTGTGGACCCAATGTCAATATAAAAGTGCCACTGGATCGACACAACACACCGTGTCTTCTGCGTGTCATCTAATCAAGCTTCACCATCAAGCTAAACCAGCCATGACCAGAGTAATACAGAGCAGGGGATTTTTATTCACTATAAGAGCTGGCCATTGAGATATGAATATAGTGTCTTGCATAGCAGCTATATCCACAAAATCCTAATCATATCAATCTGTGAGAATAAAGCAACGTTTTTCAGCTAAATAATGCTAAACTATCTTTGTTTTATTAAAATAATATAGAGTTATTATATGAGATCATGCAGTTGATATGCATAATATACAGAGTTAAGAATTTATAATTTTTATTAATAGTAATAACAAATGAATCACAATCAATTAATAATGATGAACTATATTAATTATGTAAAACATTTAAAATCATAGCCTTTATAATCTTCTCAACATAGGTGAAGAGGTCATAGGTTAAATAATTTTCTCAATCAAATCACCCTCTCAGATCATCTTCTATGAGGACAGGAACTTCCAGGGTCGCAGCTATGAGACCAGCAGCGACTGCCCCGACCTCAACATGTACCTAAACCGCTGCCAGTCGGTCAGGGTGGAAATGGGCTGCTTCGTCATCTACGACCGCTCCAACTTCATGGGCAACCAGATGTTCCTGAAGAGGGGAGAGTACTCTGACTTCCAGCGTATGGGCTCCGTGATGGGCATGGGGGATATGACCATGCTGGAGTCCATCCGTTCCTGCCGCATGATCCCAATGGTAAGACGTCCACAGTTGGAGTTCCACCGTCTCCTGGTGTTCGATGATGACATGATTATATTTATGATGTTGTTCATGCTATTTCTCTTCATATAAAGAGCGCATTTTTTATATTTTTGAGTAGCTAGATGTTCGTGAATGGTGATGAAGTGTGAGTTACTAGGACTCTGTACATCTGATACTTGACGTGCTGTTCACCTGGGTCGTGTTCAGCAGGGCACACCGTAGCCAAACGTTTTGTAACAGAAAACAAAAATATGTCTTCTAATTGAACAAGTTTAGGTATTATCAAAACAATTTGTCCCTAATGAACGTGTTCCAGGCCTCTATTACTGTATAAGTCATCTGACAAGCAATGATAAATATAATACTGGAAGCATAGAGTACACACACGGTAGTAACTGTCAATGTTCTCCCTCCCCAACAGCACCGGGGACAGTTCAGAATGAGGCTGTACGAGAAGGAGAGCTTCGGAGGCCAAATGCACGAGCTGATGGAAGACTGCGAGTCCATCCAGGATCGCTTCCGCATGTCCGAGATGCAGTCCTGCAACGTGATGGACGGACACTGGCTCATGTACGAGCAGCCCCATTTCAGAGGCAGGATGATGTACGTGAGGCCTGGAGAGTACAGGAGTATCAGAGACATGGGCATGAGCACCATGATGAGAGTTCGCTCCATCAGACGGATCATGGATGCCTGTGAGGGTCAGCGGCATTGATGCCTGAGATTCCTGCTGTCCTGACATCCAAAAGGCTGCTAAAAGTCACAATTCTCATTGAATGTAATAAAACTCTTATTTTGAAGTACCTGTTCTCTTCTTTTTTCTATCAAGTCTAATCTACCCATGGTATTTAGATTACACTGGTTTATTCTGACAGATTGGTGTCTGGAGAGGGATTTCAAAGAGTCTGAATGAAAAAAAGTAATAATTTGATCTTGATACACCAAATGTGCACATAACATTAATTTATCAATAGCAAAAAATATATCTATCTATATATATATATATATATATATATATATATATATATATGCATTTTCTCACTGGCTCAATTGAATCAAATTTAACCCATGTTACAGTACATCAAATTATATTACTCAGAAAGCCTGCTGTACTCAGAAAGCCTGCTGTACTCAGAAAGCCTGATGTACTCAGAAAGCCTGCTGTACTCAGAAAGCCTGATATACTCAGAAAGCCTGCTGTACTGTAACCTCCAGTTTCTGAAACGTATTTAGCAGAAAACTAATCCTTATTGTCAATTGTTAGCATTATGCTAGTTTACATGTTCTCCACAGTATAATGTATAACCCATGGACAATGGACTGGTTTAGAAACACGAGAGAAGTGATGTATAATCAATGGACTGGTTTAGAGAAGCTAGAGAAGTCATGTATAATCAATGGACTGGTTTAGAGACGCTAGAGAAGGGATGTATAATGGCAGGTAGCCTAGTGGTTAGAGCAATGGGACAGTAACCAAAAGGTTTCTGGATCGAATCCCCGAGCTGACAAGGTAAAAATATGTCGTTCTGAGCAAGTCAGTTAACCCACTGTTCCCTGGGTGCCAAATACGTGGATGTTGATTATGGCCCCCTGCACCTCTGATTCAGAGGGTTAAATGTGGAGTTGAATGCATTCAGTTGTACAACTGACTAGGTATCCCCCCTTTCCTAACCAATGAACTGGTTTAGAGACGTTAGAGAAGTGATGTATAACCATTTAACTGGTTTAGAGACATTAGAGAAGAAATGTATAATCAATGAACTGGGTTAGAGACGTTAGAGAAGTAATGTATAACCAATGAACTGGGTTAGAGAAGTAATGCATAACCAATGAACTGGTTTAGAGACGTTAAAGAGGTAATGTATAACCAATGAACTGGTTTAGAGACGTTAAAGAGGTAATGTATAACCAATGAACTGGTTTAGAGACGTTAAAGAGGTAATGTATAACCAATGAACTGGGTTAGAGAAGTAATGCATAACCAATGAACTGGTTTAGAGACGTTAGAGAAGTAGAGAAGCAATGAACTGGTTTAGAGACGTTAAAGAGGTAATGTATAACCAATGAACTGGTTTAGAGACGTTAAAGAGGTAATGTATAACCAATGAACTGGGTTAGAGACGTTAAAGAGGTAATGTATAACCAATGAACTGGTTTAGAGACGTTAAAGAGGTAATGTATAACCAATGAACTGGTTTAGAGACGTTAAAGAGGTAATGTATAACCAATGAACTGGGTTAGAGACGTTAAAGAGGTAATGTATAACCAATGAACTGTTTTAGAGACGTTAAAGAGGTAATGTATAACCAATGAACTGGTTTAGAGACGTTAAAGAGGTAATGTATAACCAATGGACTGTTGACTGGTTTAAAGAAGTCAGAGGAATTGGACATCATTTCCATTGATAATGGTAGTTCATAAACGTGGACTGTATGTGAGCATCAAATGTGCAGCATATGGATGTGTATCCCCTTTTCTGTTGTTGTTTTCTGAAACATTTCTAATAGTTTCAACTGTATTCTTTGTGGGTGATATCAAATGTATTCCGTTACAGTACATAACAACCAGACAGCGGTATACCTCTCTATGCTGCGTCATGTTGCTTGGTCAGGGATTCTTCACAATGGGGCCACCCATTTCACTGAACACAATAGATGTATTATAAAAGTAAGGTATTTGATAGGGGTCAGGATTACAGTACATTGTGGCTATTCAATTTCAGAACAGATCAAAGTGTATAGTCGTCCCCCTGCTTACATAATTCATGTATTACAGTCATCTGCTTTCTTTATGCCCACGCAGGTGCTTCTTCACCTGCATTGCTTGCTGTTTGGGGTTTTAGGCTGGGTTTCTGTACAGCACTTTGAGATATCAGCTGATGTACGAAGGGCTATATAAAATAAATTTGATTGATTGATTGAGGTACACACACACACTTATGCACACACTCACTCACACACACACACTTAATATAAAGGGTTACCCTATAGGGCCAACTTTACCCTATAAAATAAACTTAATATAAAGTGTTACCCTATAGGGCCAACTTTACCCTGTAAAATAAACTTAATATAAAGTGTTACACTATAAAATAAACTTAATATAAAGTGTTACCCTATAAAATAAACTTAATATAAAGTGTTACCCTATAGGGCCAACTTTACCCTGTAAAATAAACTTAATATAAAGTGTTACACTATAAAATAAACTTAATATAAAGTGTTACCCTATAAAATAAACTTATTATAAAGGTTTGACTCCTGCTGGGGCCACCCATACAACAATGTATGCACATATGACTGTAAACTCTGAATATTACAATTTTTTTCATTAGGATGACATACAGGTAACTGCACAGATAATGGAAACACTTGAGTAAATGAGGGATACAAAGTGTATTGAAAGTGTATTGGAAACAGGTGCTTCCACACAGGTGTGGTTCCCATCATGCTTAGGATCATGCATCCAAATGCTGGGTAGGCCATTATTTTGGTTACCATGGCAATGCATGCCCCCATAGGCTGACATTGCCCCATCCACAGGGCTTGAGTGGTCACTGAATGGTTTGACGAGCATGAAAACGATGTAAACCATATGCCATGGGGGATTCTGGAGCGGCCCCTGAGACAGGAACACTTATGGGGGATTCTGGAGCGGCCCCTGAGACAGGAACACTTATGGGGGATTCTGGAGCGGCCCCTGAGACAGGAACACTTATGGGGGATTCTGGAGCGGCCCCTGAGACAGGAACACTTATGGGGGATTCTGGAGCGGCCCCTGAGACAGGAACACTTATGGGTGATTCTGGAGCGGCCCCTGAGGCAGGAACACTTATGGGTGATTCTGGAGCGGCCCCTGAGACAGGAACACTTATGAGGAATTCTGGAGCGGCCCCTGAGACAGGAACACTTATGGGGGATTCTAAATATCAAACTAAATATCACAGTATCTTTCAATGATATTGAATGTAGCTACTGTACAAACACTTGAACATTTCACATTTGCATGCACTTTTTAAATAACACTGAATATCACATTGCTGATACCCTCAAGGAGCAATTAAAACAACCCCCATATTGCTTTTGATACTTTTTTTTAATACTATTTTGATACTATGCAATATAAATTGTAAGGTACACCTTTACCTACACCTTACCTACCACTTAAAGGTAAAATCAACTGTCTTTTGGTATTGTTCAAGAGTCCGCAGTTTGCATCATGATGATGCGGCTGGTGACACTTAGCTTCTTGAAAGTCCAATATCTTGTGAACTGGACTGCTGACATGCAACATATTTCGGGACTGTAAATACAGTGGAATACCAAAATATCATTTTTGAGTGGAAGTTTCTTGTGTGCACTGCACAAACCTATTCCTAATGCAAATGAAATAGGCACGAGCATAGCCTATAAAGTTAAATAAAGGTTAAATTACAATTAAAATAAAATAAGTGTTTGCCCTAAATGGTTCATTATGAGCACATCATTTACATAAATGAAACGTTGAAGCTAAATTAAAATCCATAAATAGTTAATTCACCCTTCAGAGTCTATTTCAAAGAGACTATACAATACGTCTAAAAGGAATCAGACCTAATCTAAACCCTTTTACCTTACAGAGCACTAAATGATAACTCTTTGCCGTGAGCGTGGCGTTGATGTAGAGTACAGTACAGTGTTGCTCAGCTGACTCAGCGTTTTATACAATTGGGCGGTAGATTCTTCTGGAGCTACATCAAGCATAAAAGGCAGCACGCCAGTAGGGAGAACAACGGAAATCAAATAACTGTGACCATGAACGGAAAGGTACTGTAATGTGGGGCTGTGATCAAAGTCTGTGCACAGTGCTGAACTGTACGCCATCTGGCACTGGAACTATGAATCTAGGATGCATCAGAGCCCATTTCCAATGGGGAATATATCCTTGATGTGTGTGTTTTTAGATTCAGAACACTATGATAACTACAGATTACTTATAATGACTTCTAATTATAATCATGGTTGCATTGTTTGATTTTGTCAGACACATTACAATTATTATGTAGAATAATTTCTGAACGGGATAGAATGTATGAGTTTTTGCACATCAAAATCAATTGGTTTCACGTCAAGATGTTTAGACTTTCAAAGCATACTTTCTCTTTCTCCAGATCATCTTCTACGAGGACAGGAACTTCCAGGGCTGCTCCTATGAGTGCAGCAGCGACTGCTCCGAGCTCTCCTCCCACCTGAACAGGTGCAACTCCTGCAGGGTGGAGAGTGGCATGTTCATGGTGTACGACCGGCCCAACTACATGGGCCACCAGTACTTCCTGAGGAGGGGAGAGTACCCTGAGTACCAGCACATGTTAGGCTTCAACGACTGCATCAGGTCTTGTCGTATGATCCCCCAGGTAAGCACTTCTGCAGACAGCACAACAGACCACAACTATTCACAACCACACCACAATGACCACAATCATCGATGCCATAAAACTATCTTACACTCCAAAATCGAAGTCTGTCTAAAGTTTTCACACCTCAAATGTAATCTAAAGTCAACATACAAACACATCCCATGCCATCGGTTGTGTAGATCCAGCTAAATGCCTCAACCGCAAATGAATGAAAAGGAAAACAATTAAACCGTATTGTGCTTATCTTTTCATTCTTTTTAGATTGTGGCATATTGCATTGTATGCCATCCTATCAACCAAGCTCATCCTGTTCCGTTAATAGATGCGTGAAATATGTTATTTTCTTTCCAATAGCACATTGGCCAGTTCAGGATGAGGATCTACGAGAAGGAGAACTTCGGAGGCCAGATGCACGAGGTGATGGACGACTGTGACTCCATCCAGGAGCGTTACCATATGCCCGAGATGCAGTCCTGCAACGTGATGGACGGCCACTGGGTCATGTACGAGCAGCCCCAATTCAGAGGCATGCAGACCTACTTGAGGCCTGGAGAGTACAGGAACACGAGAGAGATGGGAATGGGAAATGATGAAATGAGGTTCCAGTCCATGAGGCGCATCAGCAGCGATGCTGCCTTTTAAATGTGCTGTCTTTAAAGAGTGCAACGACTTTTTAATAAACATTTTAAACCTTCATTTTTTGCAGCGATTTTCTTACCTTATTTCCACCAGTCACTGCACTGTAAATTACTATTATATCACTATAATACTCTAACCACTAAAAAGCCACTATAAGCAACGATTATACTGCAACCACTATAAACAGTAATATCAGCTGAAATGTCTGTAAACACAAGGTAAAGAAAAATGTCCCCTTTTCCCCAAATTCTATAATCCTTATATTTAGTCTTAAAAAACCTCTAGCCTATGCTAGGCACTTGACACTGCCTTGTGTATGGGTGTTTTAGACATTGATAAGCTCTTAACAACAGAATCCTGCCGACTACGCCAAATGAGGATCTAAATAAGAAATAAGAATACGCCACTTTTTTTTAAAGGCAAAGAAGGTCCTGTAATTAAAAATGATGAAGCATGGAAATCAGACAGGTGCTCAAGTGATCAATTGTTTTGTTTACTATGAGGAACTTCAGCTTTGAGGAACTTCAGCTTTGAGGAAGGAACTTCAGCTTTGAGGAACTTCAGCTTTGAAAGCTCAGCTCAACAGATCATACTGTCCTTACTCAGACATAATCAATCACTCACAAATTCACACTCACTCTTAAGAACTAGTGACTAACTTGTCACAACCCTTCACACTACACAGTGGCAGGCCATATTTATCAAACCACTTCCCACTTCCATCCTCCAAAAGTGTAACATTACCATAATACAAACACAAACTCATCAAATAGAATATGTGGTAATAATTTCTATGGAAGCATACATAACTCCTTATAAGTGCCTTAATAATGCCTTATAGTGCCTTATAATACTCGCTATAAGATATAATGTATCATAAGTAGTTATAGCTTTCTTACAATACATTACTATAATGCATTATCAGCCTAAAAAGCATCATGCATTATTGACCTACCTAAAATGCTCTGTCCCAGACCTTCTGTTTTCAACTCTCTAGAGGCAGCAGGAGAGGTAGAGATACTCTCAATGATCTGCTATGAAAGGCCTTAATGACATTTACTCCAGCACTGACCTGTTGCACCCTCGACAACACTGTGAATATTATTAATTGACCCTGCTGGTCATCTATGAACATTTGAACATCTTGGCCATGTTACGTTATAATCTCCACCCGGCACAGCCAGAATCTCCACCCCTTATAGCCTGGTTCCTCTCTAGGTTTCTTCCTAGGTTCTGGCCTTTCTAGGGAGTTTTTCCTAGCTACCGTACTTCTACACCTGCATTGCTTGCTGTTTGGGGTTTTAGGCTGATTTTCTGTACAGCACGTTGTGACATCAGCTGATGTAAGAAGTTAAATGTGATTGATTGATTGATACTTAACAGCATTAATTTGAACTGAGCGTGATTTTTAGCATCAGCCTTTTGGTATTTAAACCGGCCATTACCCCTGCTCTAAGAAAACTAGCTAGCTAGCTCGATCCCTGGATTTTGGAAGGTGCAGCTAGATTAGAGTAGCTACAGTTTATCTAGCTACAGCTTATATCATCTTTAACTCTGCATTGTTGTAAATTGACCCGTAAGCATTTCACTGTTAGTCTACACCAAAAATTTGATTTGATTTTGATTCACTTTGATTAGACTATTTGAGTGAGTCGCTAGCTAATGTTGGCTGGCTAGCTAAAATTTCTAGTGGCATGAGGTATTTGCAAACAGCACAACATTGTGTGATTATCTAAGAGCTAGCTAGCTAACAAGCTGGCTAAGGTAGAAATGTCTGAGCTGCAAGCCAACACTGTGTTGTATTTACCCAAGTTAGCAGGACTGGGTAGCTAACGTTAACTAGCAACAAATATTTGGAAAAGCTAGGCACCTGCGGACACTTACCTAGCTAGCTAGCTAACTGTTTGCTAGGAACACAGCTAACTGTGAAGATTGCCAATAAACTGGCAGAGGCTGAAGACATGACTGATGCTAAACATATAATTATCAAGCTAGCCGAGTGAAATTAAGCTTTGACCTAAATTTAACACTAATATGTAGCTAGCACAAAATGTGAGTGTTCTTTGCAAGATTTTCACATTCTTGCAATGACATAATGCATTTTATGCTCTCTGGGCTTATAACGCATTATATGTATTATCAGGATGGATAATTACTTATGAACAATTAGTAAGTATGATACAACTCTTTGTATTATAAGACATTATATATACACTTATATGTATGCCTCATATAAAATATGAACAAATATGTTTTTACACAGATGACGGCTACCAACACAATAACCTATTTTTTTAAATTTAATAAACACATTTTCAAATGTCAGTCAGATCATTCAATCAAATCTAAATTATTTCAACCAATGGGGGGTGACTGGAATGCTGTGACTAAAGGAATAGTACATATCTGGCATAATCAGGAAGTGAGGCATGTCCAGGAAGAAGGAAAGTAGATCCTGAGGGGAATAACGAGCTCACCTTGCCTAAAACACTAACTTACTGTTGCTTGACATCAAATTTGGATAAAAGAAATACACACTTTAAACAAACTACAATTTCTAAAGGCTCTATAGGGCATTCATAGCCATTATAAGCACTACACAAGTGCTTCACAAGTAATCCATAAACTCCCGAGTGGCGCAGCAGTCTAAGGCCCTGGTTTGATTCCAGGCTGTTTCACAATCGGTCGTGATTGAGAGTCCCATAGGGCGGCGCACAATTGGCCCAGCGTTGTTCTGGACGGGGTAGGCCGTCATTGTAAATAAGAATTGGTTCTTAAATGACTTGCCCAGTTAAATACAATTTAAAAAAATATGGCACTAGATAAAGGGTAAGGTTAAAGGACATTCCATCTGGTATTTTGACAAATGTGGCATAACCCTTTTACTATATTTTATATAGCATCTCATTGCTAACAAAGACTTTACTAAGCCTTACAAGTTGTAGTTCCTTTAAATGCACGGTGGATCAATAGCAAGGTCAGATTCAATAGCAAGGTCAGATTCAATAGCAAGGTCAGATTCAATAGCAAGGTCAGATTCAATAGCAAGGTCAGATTCAATAGCAAGGTCAGATTCAATAGCAAGGTCAGATTCAATAGCAAGGTCAGATTCAAATGGATTAACTACAGTATGTGACAGTGACAACAATGGGTATTTCTCAATATGCATGCTACCGTGCTCTGAGCATGCAAATTGGAGCACAGAACAGTTGGCGTGTGAGTCCAAATCAGAGTATGTGAAATGGGAATGGACCATGGCTGCGAGGGGTTTTGAGGTTAAGTCAGGAGGAGGCCACCCACACTGTTCATTGGTAGGACAACAGACAATGGATAATGGACTAACTCCAGACTGTTTGGCAACAAGGATGAAGTGGGCTGATGCAGAAATAGGCATGAAGTCTATATAGACCACTACACCAATTACTGATATATAATAGCTTCATTTCTTGCAAAAAAATCAGTTTTGTTTGACTATTGGTCATTTTTGACCAATTTGTATTTATAAATACATTTCTGTTCAGAATTAAAGTATCAACTGAACTGATTTACAATCGAAGTTCAAGACTGCAAATTGGTTTTCCATTTCACTCAGGGAACTAGAGATTCTCAGGGAACTAGAGATTCACAGGGAACTAGAGATTCTCAGGGAACTACAGATTCTCAGGGAACTTGAGATTCACAGGGAACTAGAGATTCTCAGGGAACTAGAGATTCACAGGGAACTAGAGATTCTCAGGGAACTAGAGATTCTCAGGGAACTAGAGATTCACAGGGAACTAGAGATTCTCAGGGAACTAGAGATTCACAGGGAACTAGAGATTCTCAGGGAACAAGAGATTCACAGGGAACTAGAGATTCACAGGGAACTAGAGATTCTCAGGGAACTAGAGATTTACAGGGAACTAGAGATTCTCAGGGAACTAGAGATTCACAGGGATCTAGAGATTCTCAGGGAACTAGAGATTCACAGGGAACTAGAGATTCACAGGGAACTAGAGATTCTCAGGGAACTAGAGATTCTCAGGGAACTAGAGATTCACAGGGAACTAGAGATTCACAGGGAACTAGAGATTCTCAGGGAACTAGAGATTCTCAGGGAACTAGAGATTCTCAGGGAACTAGAGATTCACAGGGAACTAGAGATTCTCAGGGAACTAGCGATTCTCAGGGAACTAGAGATTCTCAGGGAACTAGAGATTCACAGGGAACTAGAGATTCTCAGGGAACTAGAGATTCTCAGGGAACTAGAGATTCTCAGGGAACTAGATTCACAGGGAACTAGAGATTCACTGAAAACAAAAGCCAGCCATAACGTTGTCTACCTGTACATTACTCGTGTAATAATTTACAGGAAATATGTTAATTTAGCCTATTTTCACTTTGAAATGAAAAACCTAATCCCAGTCAATCAATCACTTATCACTGAACATCTAAATCATCTAGATCAAATATTGTTTTTAGTGATTTCTCTGACAGGACATGTCAGTGTGTTAAATTGAGAGGCAATGTACAGTATACATGACCAGCCTCTCATAACAAGAAGTTTGCTCTCTCATATCCCTCACTCATTATGATGTGCATAATGTTATGTTATTATAATAATATTATACAAAGGGCCAAGTGCCCTTTGAGGTAAATTATCAGAGAATTTTCTTTTTTTCTCTCTGTCAGTCAAACAGCAACAATCCAACAATGGACCCCACCTCACAAATACACACAATGGGGAGTAATAAAGGGTTTAGCTGGAAACCATTGTGTAAAGGGGCCCCTATGCCATTATGCCAACTCAGTACTTTTCACAATGGAGCTGGGGGTTCTTTTGACGTTAAGCCAGGTATAAAAGTACCCAAGGACGGAGAATAAGCTATACATCTTCAGGCCAAGTATCACCATATATCTGTAGGCTACCCAAGCAAGAGTCACCATGACCATGGGAAAGGTACGCCAACCTACAGCCTAAAACCACTGAAGAAACTTTCAAAATTGCAGTTGAACTTGAATTTTGAACTTGTCGTATTACTGTTTGGAGTCAATATTGTTGTTTCTTTTAACCTCCAGATCATCTTCTACGAGGACAGGAACTTCCAGGGTCGTTCCTATGAGACCAGCTCAGACTGCCCTGAGTTGACCTCCTACCTGAGCAGGTGCAACTCCTGCAGGGTGGAGAGCGGCTGCTTCATGGTGTATGACCGCTCCAACTTCCAGGGAAACCAGTACTTTGCGAGGAGAGGAGAGTATGGTGACCACCAGCGTATGGGCATGTCTGACTGCATTAGGTCCTGCCGTAACATCCCCATGGTAAATAAACAACTAATTCATATGTTTCTGTTATCACTGATAGTAGTTTGGATTGGATAAAATAGTTATAATTGGAATAACATTTTATAATAAAAAATGTGTTAACATTTAGCAATTTTTCTAATGGCTTTGGTTGTTGTGGTTTTCCATTACAGCACAGTGGCCAGTTCAGGATGAGGATCTACGAGAGGGAAAACTTTGGAGGCCAGATGCACGAGATGATGGACGACTGTGAGAACATGATGGACCGTTACCGTATGTCCGACTGCCAGTCCTGCAATGTGATGGACGGCCACTGGCTCATGTACGAGCAGCCCAACTACAGAGGCAGGCAGATGTACCTGAGGCCTGGAGAGTACAGGAACTTCAGCAACATGGGGGGAAGCATGGGCAACATGAGATGGCAGTCTATGAGGCGTATCATGGATTCTTGTTAACTCACTGTTTGATGTGAATATTAGGTTGACAATAAAGGCTTGTATAAAAGCATCGGTCGTGACGTGACGTTGTATTGATTAATGTGACGACTACTGCTCATCGAATTATTCATGGTTTATAATTACGTGATTAAATGAATCAGGTAATTATTTAAGTCATTCATCTGGGGCACCATGGGAAAGTTTGGTTTTATTGAGTTTCTATTTCCCAAATTAACTCAAATAATATCAGAATATCGATTTTTACAACTGTCGCTAATGAATGAATTTACACTACAGTCTCATCCTGAACATCGCATAACCTGGGAATCTGCACAAACCCACTAAATAAGTCCGTACCACACCAACTGAGGTGATTGTTTATTTACTAACAAGCTAAAATTATAATATAAGATACACATACACACAGTCTAGGCCATTGATTAGAACTTAGTACAATGAAACAGGTCCCTAGCGGGCCAACACAATATCACACGTTACACAAAATGGGGATTTCAAAAGAGAGAGAAAGAGAGAGGGTACGAGAGAAAAGCACACTTGGGTACATTTGTAAACTATGTTTAGTTTAACCCTAATCGTAACCCGAACTGCCGCTCTCATGGGTCAGAATATAATAATGTAATTATGTGTCGAAGGACTCCGATGGGGTCCGAGTTCTGAATTCTCCTCTGATGGTGACACTTCTGTTGTTACCGGGCGTAACGCTCTGATTGTCCACACAATGTCAGTGTCCTTTCTCTTCGTGGTCTGTTTCCTAGCCTTGTTCTGAAAGGTGGTCTTCTGAGTACGGTCAGCTGTGTAGCTCAGGGGCTCCAGTGTAGGAATGAAAGCAGTGTAGACACACAATTCATTGGAGAGTGGTAACCAGGTGGTCCTGCTTGAATTCACCCTCTTAGACACAGCTACTCATCCGTAGATTAAGACGTTCCTTTGTCTTCTTCAACCTCGTGTTACGTTTTGGGGTTGCAACTAATCGGACCTTGGCTGCAGCTGGTGGCCACCTAGTCTGATATGATAATTCTTAACATGTTTTATCCCCTCGGGTCAGAAATGGGTCTTTCCGCCTTTAGGGTGTAACTAGTGACGAGGCAAGCTCTGGATTTTACTCAAATACAATTTAGACAACTAACTGCACATTTCCTCTTTACAAAAACATTTGACTTGATCTGGGCATTTTCCACACAATGTACAGTATGCAAACATCAGGTACATATTGTGAAAACTCTTTAAGTTACAATGTTTTCGTTATAACGTCGTCATTTCACTTTTAAAAACATAACAAAAACGACATTAATTTTTACATTCCTTCTATTGTCATTACTACCATTTTGGCTGACGAAACATATTGTTCCAGAGTCTGTTTATTGCATGTTACTGTCACACCCTGACCTGAGTATTCTTTGTTTTCTTTATATATTTTGGTTAGGTCAGGGTGTGACATGGGTGATGTATGTGTTTTTGTACTCTCTAGGGGTTTTGTAGGTTTATGGGGTTGTTTACCATCTAGGTGTTTTGTATGTCTATGGTTGCCTAGATTGGTTCTCAATTAGAGGCAGCTGTTTATCGTAGTCTCTGATTGGGAACCATATTTAGGCAGCCATCTTCTTCGGGTATTTCGTGGGTTATTGTCTATGTGATGTTGCATGTTAGCACAGAGTTGCTTTAGCGGTCAAGGTTGTTTTAGTGTATGTCGTGGTTTTTCCGTCTTTCATTAAATCATGCATTCACACCACGCTGCGCTTTGGTCTCCTCAATACGACGATCATGACAGTTACTGTTCTGAGGTAGGTTCTCCATAGGCCCATCATACATTCTCTTCCTCCATATTGAGAGGACAAAGGGACTTTGTTTGCTGCCTTAAGATTTACAATGGGCATGATGTCATAAACCCCCCCCCCCCCCCCCCCCAGCTCCATACCTGTTGATCTCTCCCCCTCTGGTGGGTGTGAGAGATGTCTTGTAGGAGTGTGGTCCTGATCCGAACAGACCAGTCATGACACATCCATCTCAAATTCAATGTTTCAGGTAAGTTAATATTTGAATACAAAATAATGTTACATACAATCTATTCCCAAGAAAATATGCTTGCAATCTATAACAAAAAGATGATTCTTCTTGTGCTTCCAAAACAGCAGTAATGGTATATTTTTCTCCAACACATGATTTATATATTCATATTCTAAAAAAATAATATTATTTAACCAGGTAGGCTAGTTGAGAACAAGTTCTCATTTACAACTGCGACCTGGCCAAGGTAAAACAAAGCAGTGCAACACAAACAACAACACAGAGTTAAACATGGAATAAACAAACATACAGTCAATAATACAATAGAAAAAGTCTATATACAGTGTGTGCAGATGAGGTAGGATAAGGGGGGTGTGGCAATAAACAGGCCATAGTGGCGAAATTATTACAGTATGTTAAATGAAACACTGGGGTGATAGATGTGCAGAAGATGAGTGTGCAAGTAGCGGTACTGGGGTGCAAAGGAGCAAGATAAATAAAATAAATAACAGTATGGTGATGAGGTAGTTGGATGGGCTGTTTACAGATGGGCTATGTACAGGTGCAGTGATCTGTGAGCTGCTCTGACAGCTGGTGCTTAAAACTAGTGAGGGAGACATGAGTCTCCAGCTTCACAGATTTTTGCAGTTTGTTCGAGTCATTGGCAGCAGAGAACTGTAAGGAAAGGCGGCCGAAGAAAGAATTGGCTTTGGGGGTGACCAGTGAGATATACCTGCTGGAGCTCGTGCTGCAGGTGGGTGCTGCGGGGCTTTACCTAGCAACGACTTATTGATGAACTGGAGCCAGTGGGTTTGGCTAAGGATATGAAGTGAGGGCCAGCCAACGAGAGCATACAGGTCGCAGTGGTGGGTAGTATATGGAGCTTTGGTGACAAAACGGATGGCATTGTGATAGACTGCATCCAATTTGCTGAGTAGAGTGTTGGAGGCTATTTTGTAAATGACATCGTCGAGGATCGGTAGGATAGTCAGTTTTACAAAGGGTATGTTTTAACAGCGTGAGTGAAGGAGGCTTTGTTGCGAAATAAGAAGCCGATTCTAGATTTAATTTTGGATTGGAGATGATTAATGTGAGTCTGGAAGGAGAGTTTACAGTCTAACCAGACACCTAGGTATTTGTAGTGGTCCACGTACTCTAAGTCAGAACCGTCCAGAGTAGTGATGCTGGAAGGGCGGGCAACGATCGGTTGAAGAGCATGCATTTAGTTTTACTAGCATTTAAGAGCAGTTGTAGGCCACGGAATAAGAGTTGTATGGCATTGAAGCTGGAGGTTAGTTAACACTGTGTCCAAAGAAGGGCCAGATGTATACAGAATGGTGTCGTCTGCGTAGAGAGGGATCAGAGAATCACCAGCAGCAGAGCGACATCATTGATGTATCTTCAAACCATCTGTATACTTACAAGCCCATACCAATCATATCCAGATGACATTTTTAATATTCAAACCCAATGTCAACATACAGTAATACTTCAAGTTACTCTAAAATCATCTTCTTCTCTTAACACTGAAAACTCTTCTCATTGGTATCCTAGTGGTTAGAGCGTTGGGCTGGTAACCAAATGGTTGCTGGTTTGAGTACCTGAGCCGACAAGTAAGGCTTTTAACCCTAATTTGCTCCAGGGGCGCTGTACTACTAGGGCTGACCCTAGAAAAGACCTCATTTTCCTGCACCTATCTGGTGTATGTGACAACAAAACATATCTATTTTTTTATTTATTTATTTACAATTAGAAATTATTTGTACTAGGTCTGTGGGCCTTTTTCTGAGTTAACCAAAACTCTACTAGTTGACGCCACTAGTTGGTCCCTTCCTCATTAATAGTTTGGCATGGAAGTGTACGGTGGTCTGCAGGTCCCAAATAGCCTCCATAGAGCCAGGCCAGTTTCTTATTGAATTGGCCAAAGGCCTAAATTCCAGCCGTGCATGTTTTCAAATGGCCAGGGGTTGTTAGCTCCAACGTCCCATAATATTCCAACCAAAATAAACATTAGGTTCTGTCCGTTAGTTAATTTTGTAGTTTTGTTATTTAGAAATCATTAAACTTGTCCATCAAGAGATGTATTTTGAAAAAATATGAGTTTTGCGATGACGCTGAGAGAAGGCAAACACCTTGCCCCTAAAGAATGAAACACATTGAGAATTTGACTGTTGATAGACTGCTGATAGGTAGGAGGCTGTCCCTTCTCTTTCTAGAACAAAAAAACGTTCCTGCTGCATACCGACGAACATGCCATCTGTCCTCTGAGTACATTGACATCAATACAAAACCTAGGAGTCTCATGGTCCTCACCACCTTCCATAGACTTACACAGTAATTATGACAACTTCCCGGGGGATGTCCTCCAACCTATCAGAGCTCTTGCAGCATGAAATAACATGTTGTCCACCCAATCAAAGGAATAGAGAATGAATCTAGTACTGAAAGCATAAGCATACTTGTAGAATCACAACGCTCCTCAGTGGCCGACAACTTGACTTTGAGTCAATCAGAGAGCACAAAGTGGGGAGCCGAGAGGAGTAACAACAAAAAGGAAAAAATATATTGTGCTGGCTAGCGAATTACATGCTAAAGGTTTAGCTAACAAAAAAATGGCACTGGCAGCATGGGATTATGGAGAGTGAATGAAATTGTTTCTTTGTCATCTTGCTAGCTAGTTATCTAGCTTTGGCCATCTGGCAAGGATCACCAAGGGTATTCTACAACAATAGCAACATTAGCACAGCTAGCTAGTTAGCTAACATTGGATACCTACAAAACAAAATACATAGGGACAACCATTGTCAAACTAAGCTGAAGAATGCAACACTACTGCTACCTTCTAGTTTGGAGTATTTTAACAAGACTGTAAACTTTCATTCATAAGCTACGTTGTAGCAGCCTCATGATGAGTATAGGGAAAATTCAAGTATCATGTAGTAGCCTAAACCTATCACTGTTACATTGAACTGGCAGAACGGAATATGAATGACAGTCATCCAATATGCCGTAATAGAAATAAGGCCATGCTCCTGAAAAAGAATATCGGCCTCCCTCATCGTAAACTGCACTGACCGCCACTGATACCAATATCTACATGTTCTGTAGTCAAAAATATGGAGAAAAAAATGTCCTAAGAAAATGACTCTCTATGATGTCATCAGGAGTCATAATTAAAACTAAATGAGTTCCCAGTTGATCCCACACACCAGTAAGATTGTCAGACGTTTGCTTGCCAAGAGCACCTATAAATAGAGTTTTGGCAGTCAATGTCTTTTGTGTGTTCACACCGAACATACTTTGAAGCCATCACTCTCACCCGCATCTAGCTGATATATGGTGTAATCATTAGTCCCACAGTTGCAAACAAGAGTTTCTATTGGACAAATTCAGCTATGTTTATCCCCGTTTTTCAACAGAATCGGTGGAATTTATACACACCTGAACACGCGTAAACACAGTTCGCTTTCATAGCAGCCACATTCTATTCTTTCTCGCATCTATGCGCTCTCCTCCACTCACCTTTTCCCTTCGCTTATGGACTGTAATGCGCAACACATCAGCTGTTTGTGACCAGGTGAAAAAAACTTTCCAAGCAAAACCATATCATAACCGCTACACACAGCCTACATCATTGTCACTATATTAGCTAAAGTAACATCATAGTCAACATAGCTAATAGAACTAACACACTGGTAAAACTGCTACAATCATGCAGTAACGTTACAGTGTAAGCAGTTTATCACTTAAAAGCAAAAGCTTGCCTAGACTAGCTACAGTGACATAGCATACCTCTGTTTGAGCAGGGTGTTTGAGTAGACTAAACTAGCTAGCTGCATTTGCTATCTAGATAGCACTGTAGATAGCACGGCAGTGCTATCTAGCTGTAGCTTATGCTTTCAGTACTAGATTCATTCTCTGATCCTTTAATTGGGTGGACAACATGTTATTTCATGCTGCAAGAGCTCTGATAGGTTGGAGGACATCCCCCGGGAAGTTGTCATAATTACTGTGTAAGTCTATGGAAGGTGGTGAGGACCATGAGACTCCTAGATTTTGTATTGATGTCAATGTACTCAGAGGAGGACAGAAGCTAGCTGTCCTCCGGCTACACAGTGGTGCTTCCCTACAGAGTGTATTGAGTTGATTTACTTTATTTGTATTATTTAATTTTTTAACCCTTTTTCTCCCCAATTTTGTGATATCCAATTGATAGTTATAGTCTTGTCCCATCGCTGCAACTCCCGTACAGACATGGGAGAAGCAAAACTCCCGCCATCCTCTCGAACATGACCCTGCCAAGCTCCACTGCTTCTTGACACACTGCTCGCTTAACCCGGAAGCCGGGTTATGTGTCGGAGGAAACACTGTACAACGTGCAACCGTGTCAGTGTGCATGCGCGATGGGACACGGCCATCCCGGCTGGCCAATCCCTCCCTTAACCCGGACGACGCTGGGCCAATTGTGCGTCGCCTCATGAGTCTCCTGGTCATGGCCGGCTGCGACACAGTTCGGGAACAAGCCCAGATCTGTAGTGACTCCTCAAGCACTGCAGTGCCTTAGACCGCCTCGACAGAGCGTGTTTTAATCAATTATTTGGTGACGTGATTATATTTATTAAAATTTTATCTAAAAAGGATAACTTTTTAAATGTTTAAAAATATATATTTTTTAATGAAATTCACTGAGGAAGATCTCTCTCCTTCCTCCTCTAAGGAGCCTCCACTGATCGGTATGGTGCTGAAGAGGTTATATATGAGGTTACAAAGTTATGTATGGTGCTGAAGAGGTTATATATGAGGTTACAAAGTGGTTAAAGAACACAATAAAGCTTCAAATCCACCCTTTTGTTATAAAGAATGTTGCTTGTGACTTATAAACACATCAACTTGTTTGTTACTTATATTTTCTTTGTTTCGACACGTACTAGAATCTCCCCATCGTTTAGTAGCTTAACTTTATTGTCTTTGTTTCGACACGTACTAGAATCTCCCCATCGTTTAGTAGCTTCACTTTATTGTCTTTGTTTAGACACGTACTAGTAGCTTCACTTTATTGTCTTTGTTTCGACACGTACTAGTATTAAAACCTTGGAGGGATTAAGCCTATAGAACATCTCACAGTAGGAGGATTTGAAGCCAACAAAAGCTAAAAGAGACAGAGTTTATTATGCTGACCCCATAGAAATGAAGGGTGGATCAACTGTAAATACGCAATGTATAAAAGGTCGACTGCAACACTAAATGAACACAAACATCCCCACGGGAGCAGGTTTGTAATGACTCTAAATACAACATGTAGATTAGATAGATAATGGATACAGACAACAATTCAATTGTAATAGTTAGAGAAGTATTGGCTCTGCATACAGCTTGATCTTACCTGACAAAGTTGTCATCTCTGCAGGGAAAACAGTGATAGAGCAGATGTTTTGGTCAATGTTTACTTGACCTCTGACCCAGATCTGCAAAAGGGCTGTTGTTTACTTTACCTCTCTGACCCCAGATCTGCAAGGGCTGTTGTTTACTTTTCCTCTCTGACCCAGATCTGCAAGGGCTGTTGTTTACTTTACCTCTCTGACCCAGATCTGCAAGGGCTGTTGTTTGGCCAACACCAGCTACTGTTTACCCTAGCCGGCCTTGCAGTGGCATTCCTCACGTATGTACAAATGCTTCAACTATTTTGATACCTCCATTTTGCTGAGATTAGCATTTAATGTAGCAGGGACACTATTCCAAGCATAATTGTGGGTAGTGTCGTGTCTTTGGCTATGCCGAATTATAAGTGATATGACATGCTATTCTATAAAATAATTTATCCGTAATTAATATCACCTGATTGAGCTAATCATGTAAATTTAATTAACTAGATAGTCGGGGCACCACAAAATAATATTTATAGAGCTGTTATCTTCCGAAAAAACTCTTAAAGACCTAGTAATATTTTACATCAATAGCAGTCAATATTAATCCTCACCTTAATTCAGTCTCAACTGAAAGTTGTAAATTCTTGGTTATCTGCACAAACCCTGGCTAACAAGTTGAATCAGCAATACAAAATTGGGTTTAATTATTTATTTGCTAAATACCTAACTAATCACACAGAATTACACATACACATAATTAATCATAACTTGATTACAAATTACGTCATAAAGGAAAACGTCCCTAGCGGGCAGAACAGATATGACAGCTGGTTACACAAAAGAAAAGGGGCTGGGTTTGAGTGAAAGAGCGGGAAGACTGAGGAACAAAGGGCGAAGCTGTGCTATCGTAAATACAGTATCCTATGCTTTCTAAGTTACCGCCCATTTGGAAAAGGAAAATGCAATAAATATTTACTCTGAGCTGCGCTTCGGTAGGTTGGTGGTAGATGGAAGGCCGTGTTGCCCAACCTAGTCCTTTCTCCTTTGAAGAATGTCTCTGCTGGTAATTGGATACGTTGTAGTAATGTTGTTGTTGTGGTAAACGGGATACTCTGTCTGTTCCTTCCTAACCCACATTTGCAGCTGCTGTTGCTAACTCAACGGCTAGGAGGTATCACTTCTGAAGTGAATAAGAGTTCAAAGTTCATACCATTCGCAACCAAAGCTCATGCTGATGTTGGCTTCGTTCTGTAGTTATTATCTGAACCATTCTGACATCGGACCGTCGTCCTCACATCCTCGGAACAGGAGGTTACATTGTCGTCAAGGCTTTATATAGGAAGGGAGAGGAGGGCGTGTTTGAAAAGTTTTATAGCCCATGTCCCTTCACAGGGGCGGGCCACTGATTGAGCATAGCCCTACCTTATGAAAACCCAAATCTCACATTTTAGAAGCTAAAATCACATTTCATCCCATCACAAATAATTTCATATTCAAACATTTATATTGAACAACAATTCCATGTGAATCCGATAACTCTGATGTGTAGACTTTCCACTGTAGAGTTTGTCATCTTATCATTGATGATAATGTCTCAGATGACAACCGAACTGACATCGTATTCATTAAGTACCAGCGCATATGTTCAATTGGTTGGATTACCAGAATATAGTTAATTTCCCCCCACCTCCTGATTTTCCCAGAATCTCTATGTTAACCAAGGGTTTTGCAAATGTAACATCAGTAGGGTAGAGAGAGGAAAAAGGTATTTATGACTGTCATAAACCTACCCCCAGGCCAACGTCATGACAGTAGTATGGGCATTGCCAGGTGATTCATTACAAAAGATGATTACAGAAACAGAGTTATTGTACATATTAAATTAGTGTGGCTAAACCACTTCTGTTTTTTGTTTCTACCTGGTAGTTAATTTGCACTCACCTGGTGTAATAGGTCTAAATCAGTCCCTGATTATAAGTAGAGGATGAAACCCAGAAGTGTTTTGGCCCTCCAGGACCAGAATTGAACAGTCTTGAATTATAGCATTAAATTAGAGTATTACGTTTTCTTGGTTTTATCAAAACGTCACAATGTAGAGGAACTGAGTAAGTATCTCAAGGCACATTGAATATATAAAAAAATGTAATGACTTGACATTGGATGAATTATTCAATTATATGTTTTCCAGTGTTTTTATGTTAAATCCATGCCATCAAGTTTTCCCTTCAGAGTTTCAATTTTTTAAATAAAGAACTCCCCCTCAAAATGTACTGTGTACTTTGTTTTCTATAAAATGTGATGGGGTACATACAGGAAAACATCATTATCACTACTATAATGTTTTAACCTGGGTTGGTACACAAAACTGGACACTTGTATTACTCAGATTGGTCTGCCATTTCTACACCAGTTTAATTTCTTCATATCAAATCACAATCTGGTCTAAAACAACATGGTTGTAATTGTCAAGAGATGATCACTCATCTACAAGACATTTTAAAATGACAATCATCCTAAATAAAATGAGCCTTTGTTGAAAAGTAAAAATGCTAACTGTGTTGACCACCTAAGACAAAAATACACGGCAGTGTTCACAGCATTCTGGCGGAAAAAAACGCTGACATGTTAAAAGTCCAACTATTTACATGACAATACTGCCGTTGATCCATGGATTATAAAGAGAGGACGCACCTCCCAACCCTTGCTGAGTGCCAGTGAGACCAAAGTTAACCTTCGCAATGGGAAAGGTAAGGCTGGTTTTTATGCTATGCATATGTTGTGCCTCTGCATTCCTCCATAGACTATTCTACCGAAATCAATAAAAGGGGATGAGATTCATTAAAGGTAATGTGTGCCTCTGATCAGGAATTTTAGTCTGTACAATATTACAAAAGAATTCTAAATCTTGGGGCTTACTGCTGGGGAAGAGATCTGGTCTTACACAATAAAACACCTCAATTGATCTGTTTTTTAGATCATTTTCTACGAAGAGAGAAACTTCCAGGGTCACTCTTATGAGTGCGGTGGAGAATGCTCTGACCTACATGCCCACTTCAGCCGCTGCAACTCCATCAAGGTGGAGAGCGGCAACTGGATGGTGTACGAGAGGCCCAGCTACATGGGCTATCAGTACTTCCTGAAGGAAGGCGAGTTCTCCGACTACCAGCGTTGGATGGGCTTCAATGACTGCGTCAGGTCCTGCCGCATGATCCCCCAGGTAAGAGACGAATTAAGGAAGAGGTTAAAGAGATCCCGTTAACTCTGAAGTATTGGAGGGATTCTGAAGTATTACAGGGACTTCTGGACCTTTGTAGTTTGATCCCAAAACTACAGGAAATCAACTGCTGGATTCTGAGCAGTGGAGGCTGGTGGAGAAAGAAATGAGGAGGACAGGCTTATTATCCTTCCCATTTCTCCTTCCATCAGCCTCCACTGACTGAGGTTGGACGTAGTCTACCACATATTTTTCTGAGATGGCTACACATGAGTATCATCCCAATAACATTCCTCTCTGTATCCACAGCATCAGGGATCTCACCGTATGAGAATATTTGAGCGCTCCGAGTTCGGAGGACAGATGACGGAGTTGACGGACGACTGCCCCAACCTCTACGAGCGCTTCCATTACAATGACATCTACTCTTGCAATGTGATGGAGGGCTCCTGGCTTTTGTATGAGCACCCCAACTACAGGGGGCGCCAGTACCTGCTGACCCCGGGAGAGTACAGGAGATACAACGAGTGGGGAAGCATGAGCGCCAGAGTGGGTTCCATCAGACGTATTGATATGTAAGAAGCTGAATGTATGACTCTTGAATCAATGACCAATGGGAAGTCATGTTGAAATAAATCCATCCACACATTAGAGACTTTTTTCCTGCCTTTTGTATTTTAAACCACGGAGAAATAATGAATATGCAAACGTATCTGTCAGGTTGGTTGAACTTTTAAAAGGTTTTCCCATGAATGAACTCCCATATTACCGTGGTTTGCTGAGTGAAACTGTGGAGTGAATCGACCTAGAATAGACCATGTGTGTACCCTAAATATCTCACATCAAATATTTGTATTCATTGGTTATTGTCATGAACAGGCTGTGAAATGAATATCTTACATATTTTGCTTTGCACTCATTTGTGTAATGTGTTACAGATGTAGGATCCTAATTTGATCACCCTGTTTCTGGTGAACTTTCCTGCAATGCATTAAAAAAGGCTTTTGAAGTTTGTCATTACCACTTTGACATTTCAGACGTGGTTATCCCTTACGAAAAATGTATCAACCCCAATCCCATTAATTATAATCCACATAATAATTCACATTTCCTGTTGCTGCAGGATTATTTTCCTGCTGTAGCAAACTGGCTCAAATTAAGATCCTACATCTGTACTCAGCAGAATCTGCTAATATTTTCATTCATGATACAATAGGGAAATGTCTGGGCAACTCATAGTCAGCACTGTTGATTGAAGAACTTGAGTTACAGAATGGGAATGGATTATATTGCAACATTGCAACATAAAAGGTGCATCTGATGACGTTAACGTTGTATTTTTGAACCGTCTTCCATGTTGTAATGGCTTGAATGGAATCATTGGAATAGTATCAAACACATGAAAACAGTGCGTTTTCAGCCGTTCCATTGCTTCCATTCCAGCCATTATGATGAGCCCGTCCTCCTATAGTTCCTCCCACCAGCGTAGCCCGTCCTCCTATAGTTCCTCCCACCAGCGTAGCCCGTCCTCCTATAGTTCCTCCCACCAGCGTAGCCCGTCCTCCTATAGTTCCTCCCACCAGCGTAGCCCATCCTCCTATAGTTCCTCCCACCAGCGTAGCCCGTCCTCCTATAGTTCCTCCCACCAGCGTAGCCCGTCCTCCTATAGTTCCTCCCACCAGCGTAGCCCATCCTCCTATAGTTCCTCCCACCAGCGTAGCCCGTCCTCCTATAGGAACTACCAGCGTAGCCCGTCCTCCTATAGGAACTCCCACCAGCGTAGCCCGTCCTCCTATAGGAACTCCCACCAGCGTAGCCCGTCCTCCTATAGGAACTACCAGCGTAGCCCGTCCTCCTATAGGAACTCCCACCAGCGTAGCCCGTCCTCCTATAGGAACTACCAGCGTAGCCCGTCCTCCTATAGGAACTACCAGCGTAGCCCGTCCTCCTATAGGAACTACCAGCGTAGCCCGTCCTCCTATAGGAACTACCAGCGTAGCCCGTCCTCCTATAGTTCCTCCCACCAGCGTAGCCCGTCCTCCTATAGTTCCTCCCACCAGCGTAGCCCGTCCTCCTATAGTTCCTCCCACCAGCGTAGCCCGTCCTCCTATAGTTCTCCCACCAGCGTAGCCCGTCCTCCTATAGGAACTACCAGCGTAGCCCGTCCTCCTATAGGAACTACCAGCGTAGCCCGTCCTCCTATAGGAACTACCAGCGTAGCCCGTCCTCCTATAGGAACTACCAGCGTAGCCCGTCCTCCTATAGGAACTACCAGCGTAGCCCGTCCTCCTATAGGAACTACCAGCGTAGCCCGTCCTCCTATAGGAACTACCAGCGTAGCCCGTCCTCCTATAGGAACTACCAGCGTAGCCCGTCCTCCTATAGGAACTACCAGCGTAGCCCGTCCTCCTATAGGAACTACCAGCGTAGCCCGTCCTCCTATAGGAACTCCCACCAGCGTAGCCCGTCCTCCTATAGTTCCTCCCACCAGCGTAGCCCGTCCTCCTATAGTTCCTCCCACCAGCGTAGCCCGTCCTCCTATAGTTCCTCCCACCAGCGTAGCCCGTCCTCCTATAGTTCCTCCCACCAGCGTAGCCCGTCCTCCTATAGTTCCTCCCACCAGCGTAGCCCGTCCTCCTATAGTTCCTCCCACCAGCGTAGCCCGTCCTCCTATAGGAACTCCCACCAGCGTAGCCCGTCCTCCTATAGTTCCTCCCACCAGCGTAGCCCGTCCTCCTATAGGAACTACCAGCGTAGCCCGTCCTCCTATAGTTCCTCCCACCAGCGTAGCCCGTCCTCCTATAGTTCCTCCCACCAGCGTAGCCCGTCCTCCTATAGTTCCTCCCACCAGCGTAGCCCATCCTCCTATAGGAACTACCAGCGTAGCCCGTCCTCCTATAGGAACTACCAGCGTACTCTACCATGCATATGCGTACATTTATTGTTATATAATGCCGTTAAAGTGCATGATACTGTAACACTACATATTGAATACAAATCCCTCTGTGTTCTGTGGATGGTTCTAGAAGCACCTGCACAAGTGTTCACTGTTTGGAGACACATACTGTTTGGAGACATACTGTTTGGAGACACATACTGTTTGGAGACACACACTGTTTGGAGACACACACTGTTTGGAGACACACACTGTTTGGAGACACACACTGTTTGGAGACACACTGTTTGGAGACACACACTGTTTGGAGACACATACTGTTTGGAGACACACACTGTTTGGAGACACATACTGTTTGGAGACACACACTGTTTGGAGACACATACTGTTTGGTTGAACATACTGTTTGGAGACACATACTGTTTGGTTGAACATACTGTTTGGAGACACACTGTTTGGTTGAACATACTGTTTGGTTGAACATGCTGTTTGGTTGAACATACTGTTTGGTTGAACATGCTGTTTGGAGACATACTGTTTGGTTGAACATACTGTTTGGTTGAACATGCTGTTTGGTTGAACATGCTGTTTGGTTGAACATACTGTTTGGTTGAACATACTGTTTGGTTGAACATACTGTTTGGTTGAACATGCTGTTTGGTTGAACATACTGTTTGGTTGAACATGCTGTTTGGTTGAACATACTGTTTGGTTGAACATACTGTTTGGTTGAACATACTGTTTGGTTGAACATGCAGCTTTATTGAGAACAGAAATGGAACATAGAACTTTTAGTTGTTGGAGTCAGAGATCCGTCGGAGGGATCCGATCCTGGGGCTCAGGCCACCCCAGTCGCTGGGTCTGCGATACTCGCCAGGCTTCAGGTAGTACTGTCTGCCCTTGTAGTTGGGCTGGTCGTACATGAGCCAATGGCCGTCCATCACGTTGCAGGAGTTGATGTCGGACATGCGGAAGCGGTCCTGGACATTGGGGCAGTCGTCGTTCAGCTCCTGCATCTGGCCACTCATGTCGGGGCGATCGTACAGCCTCATCCTGTAGGAGCCGCGGTGCTACAGGACGATGAAATAGAGGTCATATTGGGTTTTTACATTACTACAAATTAGAGGGCAATTATTAACAAGACAATACAGCAAAATAGGTGGGGCCGAAACGGAGCCTTGAGGAACATCAAGAGGTTTTCATTGGTGCTCTTCTATAAAAACACAATGTGAGATGGGTCTAGTGATGAGCTGTGTTTGAGGCATCTACACTGGGTTTACCATGGGGATCATGCGGCAGGACCTGATACAGTCGTTGATGCCAATCATGCGCTGGTTGTCATTGTACTCTCCCCTCCTCAGGAAGTACTGGTGGCCAGTGTAGTTGGGCCTCTCGTAGACCATGAACATGCCGCTCTCCACCTTGATGGAGTTGCAGCGGTTGAAGTAGGAGTGCAGGTCGGCACAGTCGCTCATGCACTCATGGTGCCGACCCTGGAAATTCCTGTCCTCATAGAAGATGATCTGCAAAGGGGAGTGTAAACATTTTAAAGCATAAAAAAATGTATCTTACATCTACTGAACTGATGTATGTTGTGGTCATTATATGGTGGACAAAACGAAATGTTTGATGTTTTTTTCCTGTTATACTATAAAACTAGTCGTATGAATGCAGGTGGGTGCCTGACTTACCTTTCCCATTGTCATGGTTGCGTGAGGGGCAGATAGACAGTCAATGGTCACTCTTTCTGTGCCTCTGTCATTTTATAAAAAGCAGCTGTGTGATTGCGCAGCATAAAGTATTGTCATTCAAATCGTGATCTGGAGTTAGCACACAAATCTGTTTATGTATAGCCATGCCTTATTGTGTGGCGAGTTATTGTTGTTGGCCAGTTTTCACACGTTCATCACTATTGTCAGAAAACACTACTGTCTACTGGAGATCCGGTGCGTGGCTAGGCTTGGCATCAGCAAAACAACTCAACCAGACATTTAGCATATCATTGTAATTCACAAACACCGTCAATTTCAATTGTGTCCTTTTATGCACAATTATGCAAATGTAACAGCTTATAAAATGCCTTTCTGGGATTGAGTCCGTGAGAATGAGCCACAGAATATGTTTCTTATTTCTAGATGTAGGCATGCACTCTGAAAACGCTGACGTTACTGTAAATGATGTGATGAACTGTTGTTTGGCCCCATACATTCATTGTTCTGTTCTATACTTAAAGGTCTGTGTTTTGTGGGCGAACAAAATATCTGACTATATGAATATGCATGTATGTAATCATATATCATGTTTACATACATAATGGACAACAATGTTGCCATGGTGTCATTAGCAAGAAAAAAAAGCAAGTAAACAACTGTGGTAATTCACTTTGAGAGGAAATACTTAATTTTCATACTGATCCGGATTTGAAAATACACGTCAATGTTATACCGATGGTCAGTGAACGGTTACGTGATGAGTAACCTTGTCGGAGACCTGAAGACTTGCGTTAGCTCCCCAAACTAAAGGCTTTAGCTCAGTGGGCTAATACAGTCTTTGTGGTGCGCAGGGGGTCCCGGATTCGAATGCCAGTCAGTCACAGAGGCAGCATCATGTCAGTGTTGTGTAACAGCAGTAGCAGTAGCCAAGCATCTAGGAAAAACCATCAGGAACATCAGGATAACTGATGGTTCAAATCTACCCAAAGCTCTACACATGAGTTATCTGTGGTTCCTCATATCAGGATAACTGATGGTTCAAATCTACCCAAAGCTCTACACATGAGTTATCTGTGGTTCCTCATATCAGGATAACTGATGGTTTAAATCTACCCAAAGCTCTACACATGAGTTATCTGTGGTTCCTCATATCAGGATAACTGATGGTTTAAATCTACCCAAAGCTCTACACATGAGTTATCTGTGGTTCCTCATATCAGGATAACTGATGGTTTAAATCTACCCAAAGCTCTACACATGAGTTATCTGTGGTTCCTCATATGTAAGACGACAGTTGATGATAGTGTTGTTGTTGTTGTTAGAATTATATATTATTGGATGTGATGTATTGGTATGTTGTATTGTTTTAGTGAGTATATGTGTTGTGACTGTGTAATTGTCCTTGGCTGTCCTGGGACTACGGGTGCACATAAACCCCGGCACATTTACATGGATGTGGCATTATTGTAATATTGATGTTGATTCATGTGCATTGTCCCCTATAAATGAATAATAAATCATGTATTATTTTATTTAACTAATGTATTAATTGTGAGAAAAAAGGCATACAGGAGACCCTTCTTTATTGAACTAGCCAAGCCAGTTAAGAACCAAATCATATTTACAATGACAGCTTAGGAACAGTGGGTTAACTGCCTTGTTCAGGGGCAGAACGACAGATTTATACCGTGTCAGCTCAGGGATTTGATCCAGCAACCTTTCAATTACTGACCCAATGCTCTAACAACTAGGCTACCTGCCAACCCAGGAGTGATCAGGATTGGTCAGGATTGGTCAGGATTGGTCAAACAGATATTGTTACAGGTTTTGCTTGTACAATATTTTTCTTCTCAGAAATGCATATACACTGAAATAAAATATAAACGCTTCATGTAAAGTGTTGGTCCCATGTTTCATGAGCTGAAATAAAAAATCCCAGAATTTTTTTTTATGCACAAAACTTTATTTCTCTCAAATTTTGTGCACCAATTTGTTTACATCTCTGTTAGTGAGCATTTCTCATTTGCCAAGAAAATCCATTCACCTGAGGTGTGGCATCAAGAAGCTGATTAAACAGCATGATCATTACACAGGTGCACCTTATGCTGGGGACAATAAAATGACACTTTAAAATGTGCAGTTTTGTCACACAACACAATGCCACAGATGCTGAGGAGTATTTACGTGTATGTCTGTAATAAAGGACTTTGGTGTGGAAAAACGTATTCTGATTGGCTGGTCCTGGCTCCCAAGTGGGTGGGCCTATGCCCTCCTATGTACCCCTGCCCAGTCATGTGAAATCCATAGATTAGGGCCTAATGAATTCATTTAAATGTACTAATTTCCTTACATGAACTGTAACTCAGTAAAATTGTTGCATGTTGCGTTTATATTTTTGTTCAGTATACATAACTGGAACATAACTGATCTAACCAGACATAGAAAATATTAGATTTATTATAGAACAATCTTATTAGTAACAATATGATTCACACCATAATTACAATATTTTAACTTCTGACAGCACTTTAAGCTAGTTTTAATAGCACTTTAAGGTGGTCCTTAAACATGACTAATAAAAGTGTTTTGTTATTGACAAAAAGCCACAGTGACAATGTAGGCCCGTCTATACACCCTGAAGTCCCTGGAATATTATTACTAAGTTACTGACATTAATATTTGCTTCTATATACTTTGACTGACAGGGCCTAGTAACCAATAGGAGTTCTGTTATATTGCATAAGGTGGAAGCTTACACTAGCAGGTATGAAAAGATCTTCAGGATCTCTGTTTTCTTATTTTATGGGCTTTGTTTTGGGACCTTTCTCTGGTTGGGAACTTTGCCAACGTGGAGGTAAGTTTCAACTGTGTGGCCCTTTGTGTCCCAGTGACTCTGTGTCAAAGAAGCATGTAGAGTGAGTGAGATAGAAACTTGATCCTGAACATGGTCTGCTTAATGTCATATGATTCAACACTTTAATGTTAAATGTGCAACATTTCAACTATATATTTACATCTTCTTATGTAGACCTGTTTTCAGTATATTCCATTCAATTTAGACCCACATGTACAACATGTGCCTCTTGCTCAACATATTGAGGTTTGTCCTCCATTTAAGCTAAAGGCACAAACACAGACCCCAAATATCATAAAAGTCACCAATTAATATCAATGACTTAATCAGAAACAGTGAAATGGAAATATCAACAGCAAGCTTATTTAAACAATAGTTTTATTGACTGGTCAGAGTGGAGAGGACGTTGGGCCTAAAAGTCGGTGATCCTACGGAAGGAGCCGGTGGTGGCACAGGTGGCTCCCCATTCGCTGAACTTCCTGTACTCGCCGGGCCTCATAAAGTACTGGCGGCCCCTGTAGTTGGGATGCTCGTAGAGGGTCCAGTAGCCATCCATGACGTTGGCGGAGTAGATGTCACGGCTACGGAAACGGTCCTGGACGGAGTCACAGTCCTCGCCGAACTCCATCATCTGTCCCTGGAAGTCTGGCCTCTCGTAGATTCTCATGCGGTAGGGACTGCCGCTGGCCTGCTCGGACAGAGAGATACAGGAGAGGTAACACTGGCAAAACACAGGTCACTTGGGGGGCATGGGGAATCACAGGAAACCAGTACATGTGACATGTTTCAGCGGGCCTTAGGTTAACACAGGTAAGTCAAAATGCTAAAGTAGCCAAACACCACATTTGGTGTCAGAAGAGGGATATCACAATTGGGGAGGTCGCAGTGTGCTAACATAGGCCAGGGTCATGACAGTCACAAAGGTAGTTTAGGACATGTCCAGAATGTCTCAGAAATGTCTCTTGAAGGAACCCAAGATTATGGGCTTCCATCCATCCAACCATGGACTCTCCTCCTCTAGGCGAGTCGTAGAGTCACTTTGCTTTATTTGACATGTACCTTCAGACCTTTACGTGGCCTGGTTATCTCCCAACCATTCACAGACTCATGTGTTGTGCTTATAAAACTATGGGCCGGATTCCCGGACACAGATGAGGCCAAGTCGTGGACAAAAATCAATGGAAAATCTCCACTGAAAGTGCTTTTTAGTCCAGGACTAGGCTTCGTCTGTATTAAGGCAACCTGTCCTAAAACCACCAGTTGAGTGAACCAGTATACACTGATAAATCCCCACAATGCATTACTACAATACAGATTGAGCCATGAACAAACCACACATCAAAACCCATCTTCTCTCACCTCCCGGCTACTCACATAAGAAAAGGTACGGCAGGAGCGAATGGTGTCGCTGTAGCCCATCCAGCGCTGATATTCTGGGTACTCTCCCCTGGTCAGTACATACTGGTAGCCTGCATAGTTGGGCCTCTCGTACAGCACCCAGCAGCCGCTATCTACCTTGATGGAGTTGCAGCGGCTGAAATGGGGGTGCACATCGGGGCAGTCCGTGTCGCACTCATAGGAGCGACCCTGGAAGTTTTTATCCTCGTAGAACGTGATCTACACAGCCAGGGTTGAAGGTCGGAGGGAAATGTTAACATCAGCTTTTTTTCTTTCATTTTACTGCATTTCAAATAAAAGTACACTTCCTAATATAAAAACACATTTTCTATGATTTCTATAATGGCAAAATATACTGCCTTCTCTGGACCAACAATTAGGTACAAGTAAGTTTGTCTCCTGTTTATAGGTCTCTTGTTATAGGCTACTACACTGTTGGTATTCTACAGCTTGTCTACCAGTAAAACAGAGATCAATGATCATTTTCATTACCAAACACTATAAAACTTAACTCTGGATTATTTTTCATGGCAGCACTATGACATTAATGTGTTGATCAATCAACCAGTTCCTTTCCAAATCAGCTTTCAAGTCCATAAAAACAAGCACAGACCCAGAGAGCTGTATACAGTAGTGCCAACTAGCTGGAGAAAAACTGGTCTGCCTTACCTTACTCATGTCTGGGCTGTTGTTAGAGCACTCTTCCTCAATGCAATATCCAGGACAGAGGGCCACGAGCCTCTTTTATAAAACTCAATCAAAGGTTGCCGGATCAGAGGTTTTGTTATTTTAATGAGCAGGGATTTGGTGGCATTGAGATGCTGCCAAGGCCTTGATCCTGTCCATACAGATAAAACCCCTGATTCATCAATGCAGATGTCCTAGCCCTGCACATTATTGACCCACGTGCCGTGGACCACGGCCCTCTTGATACTGTACGTCTACCAAAATACATTTTATTATCCAGTAATCCACAATAAAGGGACACGTTTACTGTTTGGAATGCATCATCACAGTGCTACAGTATCTGCAGGCCCTCATTCATTCTCTTAAAGTCATCACAACACTACGGTATAGGACCATCACAACACTACGGTATTGAACCATCACAACACTACGGTATAGAACCATCACAACACTACGGTATTGAACCATCACAACACTACAGTATAGGACCATCACAACACTACGGTATAGGACCATCACAACACTACGGTATAGGACCATCACAACACTATGTTATAGGACCATCACAACACTATGGTATAGGACCATCACAACACTATGTTATAGGACCATCACAACACTACGGTATAGGACCATCACAACACTACAGTATAGGACCATCACAACACTACGGTATAGGACCATCACCACACTACGGTATAGAACAATCTGCAGGTACACATTCATTCTAGTAACATGGAGGCCTGTTAGAGAAGATTCTCTATATGGAGTAGAATATGGAACATAGGAAGGAGCAGACACTCTCAGATTCCGTCCAACCACGACGTTATTGTTTTAGGGTAGAACAGTATTATAACAGAGTATAAACAGCTTGATCATAACATATAATGCATTGTGAGGATAGAATGATCTATAGAACATTGTCATTGAGAGTAAGCTAATGGAGAATCAGTTAATATTTACAAACAGGGTATCCTGTGGAAATGCCTGATCCTACAGTAGGCTACTGCAGCCACAAAAAGGCTTATGGGGCTTATGGTATTATTGGGGGAAGAGTGTCTGACAGGGGAACAATATACTATGGGGGATAGGAGTATCTGTTATGGAACAACACATAATGATAATAATATAGCCTCTACTGCATCAGATACTGTCACAGGACTGGTGGTCAGCAGTGTGGCCTGTGAATTTAAAAAGACTCAACAGTATTAATCAATCAAATGAAAGGAGACAATAAACAGAGAAAACTACATTTGTTTTCTTACATATAAATACATTGAAGTCAAAATGACCCCCTCTTTTCCCTCAAAATATTTATGTTGAGAACAATTTAATAGCTTTCCACAACTAAACAAACATTATTCTTATTTTCACTGAGCCAAATAATGAATACACCCAGTTCTCCCACCCGGGTGGATCTGAGATCTGGAATTAAATCAAGTATACATTGATACATCCTTTCTTACACACACACCATTGCTGGTATTTACCTGGTGTGTGTATAAGAGAGGATTTATGATTTATGAATTAGTCGGATTCGGTTGCAAAACGTTTTGCAACGGAAACCGTTCACTCCAAAAGGAAAACGTTTTGCAACGAAAACGAGAGTTTCTATTGGAGAAATTCAAGTAGGTCCCTCCCCGTTTCGTTCCGTTTGGTTCCAAGAGTAAACGATAAACTATATATACACGCACACACTACATTGACACTCCCACGCACTTTCACATACGGTACGCTAACACACACACACAAAGACCCACACAACACAAACACACACTTTTACACTCATAATTTGCTGCTGGTGCTCTGTTCTTTATTTTATTCTTATTATCGATCCTGATGTCTAGTCACTTTACCCTGCCTTCGTGTACATATCTACCTCAGATACCCCGTACCTCTTCATGTTGATCTGGTACTGGTACTCCCTGTGTATATACTGTGTATATACTGTAGTTCCATCTTGTGTATTTTATTTTATTCCTCTTGTACTAAAACTAACTAAAACTCTGTGTCGTTGGGAAGGCTTCGTAAGCAAGCATTCCATGGTAAAGTCTACACCAGTTGTATTCGGCCCATGTGACAAATACAATTATATTTTATATTATTTGATTTAAACGGTTTCTTTTTCTAAAACGTTTTTCCAACAGAATCCGACTAATGAATACACCCCTGAAGTTCAATCAAATCCGCAATTTATTTTTTTACTGTCAGAAGATAGGCTACTTGCACTGAGAGCTGACACTTCCTCCAGCTTTGGCAACATCCGGATTCCAGTCGAGATGGTCATGGCGGAGGGTGCAGCTGTTATGAGGAGGAATCGACCAGGGACTAAAGAAAAGGTACCAGATTTTAGCAACATGGTTTAATTTTAGTGTGTTCAATGTTCATGTCTTGCATTTTTTTTACTTGGGCACATTTTGTATCCTTTCCTAGAACGGCCCGTTTGTCAGCTGCTAACGTTAGCTTACTTAACTAGCTAATGTTGCTAGTTAGCGAGGCTACATACAGCCAGCTGGCTAGCCAGTCAAAGTCAGGAGCTATAAGATATGGGTTGGTCACAGCTATCAAACGATGCCTGTTTGTATTGTCAATTGTCTGAAGTTATCTGAAAATAGAATCTACAGGTAGCTAACTACCTCGCCCTTAATCATGACTCTCAGTGCCATTGGATTACACATAAATCACTGAATGAATGTGGGAGTTTTGGTAAGAGCCGCGACACTCGGTCTGAACATTAACACGGATAGTTTGCAGTACGATTTTGGAAACATAACGACCTTTCACATCGGCGAGAAATAATGTAAAAACAACAACAAACATGTTAAATTGATACACACCTTTAAAAAGTTAAAGTACCACATGAGCATATTTCCATTTTACAACGCTTGTTAAGGTACCTGTGCTAATTAGCTATCTCTGCGTCTCAGAACAACTGTGTGTAAACTGAAGACAGGCCACAAACATGTTGTCACTGAAAAACACTGTCCACTGCAACTGTGTTAACAGGTTAAACCAGTGGAGGCTGGTGGGAGGAGCTATATGAGGACCTCATTGGAATGCAATTACAATGAGCCCTTCCTCCTATAGCTCCTCCCAACAGCCTTCACTGGTGTACAGTAAGCTGTATTTTGCATTTGTGAAATAATTTGGATGTGATATGAACGTAGAGGGATTTATGGTTCTCGAACTGTACCACAATTGAGAATGGATTCATGTTTAGATGGAGTATTTGGCTTCCAGAGCCAATTCACCCTTTAAACAGAACATGTAAGGTCCTTGGACTATAAGGAGTAATGTTAGGCTCCTTTAGTCCAATATTGGGCTAGTAGCTACCTATTCGTTTACCAGACAGAGAGATAAGCTAGCTGGCGAGGTCTTTTTGTCAGCTGAATCAGTTAGTTTGCCCTGCTGAGTTTCTTGTGTATGCCCACAGGACTTCTACAACTGGCCCGATGAGTCATTTGAGGAGATGGACAGCACACTGGCTGTGCAGCAGGTGGGAGTCAGATGTCTCTGTTTTAATGTTTGAAATATCTTACTGTTTGAGTCATTTGCATATGATGACACCGTGGTTAATTGAAGAAGTCTAATCAGGCATTCTACTAGCTACGTAGCTAGGGCTGATCTGTGTGGGCAGTTCTCTGTAACATTCTCCAGTATGGATGAGCAGTTGCATATAGACAAAATGTCAGAGAAACTGTAATCTTTCAAATGTAGACAATCAGACTGCTACTCTGCCATTTGAGTTGCTGAGGTAGAATGGCTTAGTCAGGTGATGTATTTAATACAGTTCTGTTCTGTTTCTAAAGTCTGTTTGTGGTTCTTTTCAGTACATCCAACAGAACATCCGTACAGACTGCTCCAACATGGACAAGATCCTGGAGCCCCCAGAGGGTCAGGATGAGGGGGTCTGGAAGTACGAACACCTCAGGTAGTGGCTGCCGTTTACCACTTAGAAGAAAGTCATGTGGACATCCCAAATGTGTACTGGTGCTGAAAACACATCCTCCTTTTAACATTTGGTCTTGTCTCGTGTCCTCCGTTTTTAGGCAGTTCTGTTTGGAGCTGAACGGACTTGCTGTGAAACTACAGGTATGCTGTTACGATGGATCAGCAGGCCTGGGCAACTCCAGTCCTCGGGTCCTGATTGGTGTCACAGTTTTGCCCCAGTCCCAGCTAACACACCTGACTCTAATAATCACCTAATCGTGATCCTCAGTTTAGAATGACATTTGATTAATCAGCTGTGTTCGCTAGGGAAGGAGAAAAGGGGTGATGCCAATCAGGCCACTGGAGTTGCCCAGGCCTGTGACATAGCTCTTCAGGAAGATCATGTTGCACATCCATTCTTCTCACACTGTGTTTGTTGGTGTGGTGACGTCCAGTAAGTCTGTTACTAACATGTACTCTGTCTGTTCACAGGGAGAATGCCACCCAGACACATGCACCCAGATGACGGCAACAGAGCAGTGGATCTTCCTCTGTGCTGCACACAAGACTCCCAAAGAGGTAAGGTCTCTCTGCCCACAGCATTTGTAGAGGCGGATCCCTCATCCAGTTCCTACCCTCTTTCCCTGGTATAAGAATAGAATACTAATATAAACCAGTTAGACTTTTATCCAAAGCCACTTAGTCTTAGTGATTTAGACATGCTTGCATACATTTTCTGTTTTGAAGTAAGCATTTCGTTGGACTGTATCCTCTAAATACGACATAGACAAACTTGTAACTTGGGTGGCCCCAGTGGGAATCGAACCCATGACGCTTGGCGTTGCAAGCACCATGCTCTACCAACTGAGCCACACAAGATAGTTGTCCTCTGGCACCGACCATTCACCATGCCAGAACTAATAACACCATTATAGTCATTATTGTATCATGGCTGGTACTCAAGCCTGTTGTTGTGTTTGCTGTCTCCTGCACAGTGTCCAGCCATCGACTACACCAGACACACTCTGGACGGAGCCGCCTGCCTCCTCAACAGTAACAAGTACTTCCCTAGCAGGTAACAACTGTTTACCGTGTTCCTATGTGTCCTGTGACTAACTTTCTCATTAACCCCCAGCACCCTTCACACAGAAATCAATAGTTTTTTTATTGAACACCATTTTATCCAAATGATCATTCGCATTGTACTGATATATGCAGCTACCTACATTTGCTGTAAGCGTTGTGATAAAGTTGCTGTCTATAGATTGTGACCTGATTTGGTCTCTGTTCTATGGTAGAGTGAGCATTAAAGAGTCCTCAGTAGGGAAACTGGGTTCAGTTTGCCGGCGGATCTACAGGATATTCTCCCACGCTTACTTCCACCATCGTCAGATCTTTGACAAGTATGAGGTAAGCATTGACTGTCTTTATTCCTGTGAATAGTAATTACACATGTACATACTGTAAAGCACTAACCCAAAACCCTGAGGCTGGGATCCAATCTGATCCCGCGTTGTTGAACGTTCCAGCGGCTGCGGCGGTCACATTCACGGTTAACGCTGAATATGTCGGCACAATGGGAAATGACCTTTACATGTTAAGCGTGCTACAATGCCTGATCAGACTGAATCCCGTCCTAACTCTTACCCCAACAGGTTTCACATAGATTCAGCTGTGATTGTGATGATACTTGTTGCATTGTACTTAATATCATTTGACTCTGGTGTATTGGTTACCAGTGATTACAGCTTTCAACTAGCATTGGGTTTAGAAACGTGATTTTATATAGGAATACTCAAGCGAATGCTCTTGCCCTCTCCAGAACGAGACGTTCCTGTGCCATCGGTTCACACGCTTCGTGATGAAGTACAACCTGATGTCCAAGGACAACCTGATCGTACCCATCATGGAGGATGAGACTAACCCTAACGAAGCAGAGGGCGAGAGTGACGCCTGAGGACTGGGATCTGAAGAGGATCTGCTACACCCTGCCAAACTATTTCAAACACATGGCTGTCTCACACACCCACCCACAACCACACAATACACTAAAGTACACTAAAGTACACTAAAATCACCCGTTTTTAAGTAGAATATTTTCAATATTGTATGAACATCCTAATTTAGCTTGTATGTTTCAGAGAACAAGACAATGTTGTGGTTAAATGACTAACCAACATACACTGTGGCCAGTTAATTAGGTACACCCATCTAGTACCGGGTCAAACCCCGCTTTGCCACCAAAACAGCCTGAATTTTTCAGGGCATGGATTCTACAAGGTGTCGGAAACGTTCCACATGGATGTTGGTCCATGCAGACAGGATGGCATCACGCCGTAGCTGCAGATTGGACGGCGGGAACATTGATACTGCAAACAGCCCGGTCTACCTCATCCCAAAGATGCTCTCTCTATTGGGTTTGGTCAGCAACAATGTTCAGATACGCTGTGACGTTCCATCGTTGCTAAATTGGTATCAAGGGACATAACGTGTGCCAGGAAAACGTTCCCCACACCAGTACACCACCGCCACCAGCCTGTACTGTTGACACCAGGTAGGATGGGTAAACGCACTCATGCTGCTTACGCCAAAACCTGACTCTGTCATCAGCATGAACCGGGAAACGGGATTCATCAGACCAGGCAAGGTTTTTCCACTCCTCAATTGTCCAGTGTTGGTAATTGCGTTCCCACTAGTGCTTCTTCTTGGTTTTAGCTGATCGGAGTGGAACCCCGTGTGGTCGTCTGCTACAGTAGCCCATCCGTGACAAGGATCGACGAGTTGTGCGTTCCGAGATGCCGTTCTGCACACCACTGTTGTACTGTGCCGTTAGTGGCCAGCCTGTTAGCTTGTACGATTTTTGCCATTCTCCTTCGACCTCTCATCAACGAGCTGTTTTCACCCACAGAACTGCCACTGACTGGATGTTTTTTGTTTGTCGCACCATTCACAGTAAACTCTAGACATTCGTGCGTGAAAATCCCAGGAAGCCGGCTCTTTCAGCGATATTGGATCCGGTGCGCCTAGCACAGACGATCCACCACGCTCAAAGTCACTTAGGCCGCTAGTTTGACACATTCTAGCATTCAATCAAACAGTTACTGAATGGCTCGATGCCTGTCTGCCTGCTTTATAGAGCAAGCCACAGCCACGTGACTCACTGTAGGAGCGAATCATTTTGGTGAACAGGGTGGTGTACCTGATAAACTGTGACACCCTTTGCTAGTTACTTTATCATGTGCTTTCTGTTTGGTCCTTGGGCATCGTTTACACAGGCAACCAAATTCTTATGGGCAAAATAATTGCTCTGGTTGGTCAAAAGACCAATTGGTGGCAAAAGATCATAATTGGGCTGTCTGTGTAAATGCAGCCTTTGTTGTGTTCTAGGTGTCAGGAACTCTGGTCTAATGTAGAGCTACAAGTTAATATAACAGGTATTTAATAAACAGGCTACATTATACAGGTTGATATAACAGGTATTTAATAGTCCTAATATTTCTGACTATACTGTATATAGAACCACGTCAGTCTTCCATCCTAGATTTAAGGAAGTGGAAGGACATGATTAATTGCAGACTATAACAAAAATGGTTAAGGTTTTATTTCACTAATGGCTGAGTTTAGGATTAGGGAAGGGCAAGCTGATCCTAGATAGGCTGAGGTTAAGATTAGGGGAGGGCAAGCTGATCCTAGATCGGATGAGGTTAAGATTAGGGGAGGGCAAGCTGATCTGTACCTAGAGGAAGCTTCAACCCAGAGCCATAAAAGGCAACATTGCCGCAGGATAGCCTGTTTACTGGGCCAGAGGTCCTACATCTTTGACATGGCACAAGGACTGCTTTCCTAATAACTGGTTTCTATAGAAGGGGATGGGGGGTGTTTTACGTTCATGCCATTTAGGGCAACAATCTCTCACTGTATTTATTTCAAATAAAGGAATTTGATGTTTTCATTATTGGTGAAAATTAATGACAGCTACTCAGAAATGCCTTAGGTTTTCAAAGCACAATTATGTCTCATTCACTTTCTATATTCTTGTCAAATGATGAACTATTACTCAGGCAACACAACGATGTGTTTGACTGTGTTGCCATTTTGTCCCTGGTGGATATCCATTCACTGTTTCTTATTAAAATATCTGATATATTTACAATCAAGTGCCATGTGTTCCTATTGTACATGTGTGACCTGTAGTCTTCACATTTTCACAGCAGTGCAACATTTTCAAACAGGCTTCCATTTCATCAGTAAGGGTTTATCAATAAAGGGTTGTTTCCCTGGGCTCAATGACACACGGACGTATCCATCCTTCTCAAGGGTTCAAACTTTATTCTTACCAACAAGACGACCCACTTCTGAACACAACAAGTCTTAAACATCCCCCCCCCCAATATTCGGAAAGAACAAGGCACAATGTAATGTGCAGAAGAACATCAAAGTAAACATCCAAATGTTAGCTAGTGTTCAGAACTATATACAAAACATACATGTACTGATGTTAAAACAAAATCTTAACTGTAAGGTCAAGACAACTTTAGCCTCATTTATAAAAAGGGTAGATGAACGGAGCATATCTTAACTCCAAAACAATATGACATTTTTTAAAAGGATGTACTTTGGAGCAAAGCATAGTTGATCTGCTCCTCAGATTGAGTAATGGGATTACAGGAGGTAGAGGTGGAATATCCCCAAACTGAACATCAAACGTGTAACATTGTAATAAATAGTTCAACATTTATGTATGTTTTAAAAAGCAAGACACATTGACTTGACAATGTGGTGCTATGACAATATGTAAAGAGTAAAACCTGTTTATTAAAATGGAACATTGAGAAATTACAGGCATGCTCAGAATACAACAAAATACTCTTCCTAAAATGTCATTTCAAATCAAACTGATTCTGTTTTATTAGTAACTGACCAAATCAAATTGACCTAAACGGTTATTTTAATGATAAATTAACAGAACATGGGAGCACTTATTTATGAAATGATTCTGTCATTTGTTTTCTTCTGGCATTGACTTTCACTATGATCAATTCTCAACAAGAAAACAAGTTTCAGAGCAAAACGACATAACTTTTCAATTATGAACCGTTGTGGAAAATTCGAGATGTTTCTACCCTGATTATATATATATATATATAATTTTTTTTACAGGGAAGATCATGAAATGAAAATGAATCGCAGTTCACACAAAACAAAACCAGACACCTCATAGTACATGCAATCCAGCTATTCAAATAATTATTCAAAAAAATAGGCCTCAATGAAATGTGATGTCATAAATTCTTTAGTTAAACCTCAACTCTGACACCCATAGCTTATCAGTTATAGAATACAATTTGTAACAAAAAAAATGTTTTTAAAAGAATACATGCATAACCAATGAGGGAGCAGACCAAGACAGGATGCAGGAGAAAAAGTAACCAAATCGTGTAGACCTGAGTGAACCATGGGTGACTCATGACTGAACCAAGGGTGATTGAAGTTGATGAAGATGAGGCGAATAATTTACAGGCAGGAAAGAGCGGCAAAAAAAAGAGCTTGCCCTGTTGACCTTCCAATCTTGAAATGTCCCAGCCGTCACACAGAGCCGAAGAAAGACCATGTGAATCTGTTGAAATGTCCCAGCCGTCACACAGAGCCGAAGAAAGACCATGTGAATCTGTTGAAATGTCCCAGCCGTCACACAGAGCCGAAGAAAGACCATGTGAATCTGTTTGACTGATGTTCATTGTACTTTACTTGTGGTCCCAGTCCAGTGGACAGAGTTATTTTGATGTTACCCTTCATCTGGAGGGCACATTGTTTTTTAGAGACTCACAATCACAGCAAAATCTATATGAAACAGCTCTTGAAAACATGAGATACATAAAAATGCTAAATGTATAAAATAATCTCCTGGTTATGTATTTTTTCATCACGTTGGAGAATTATGTAACGATTAACTCTCTAGGGATCTATTTGCACTCTTCTGTGACAGCAGCCTAATTATTTTAAAATACATTTTCCAACATGTATTGCAGTCACATCATAAAGACAGTAATCTTGACTATTCTAATACCAATGAGATAAAACATGCCCAATGGCAGATTGAGAGCTTTTATTTAGAACTAATATTGGCAGTAATCTTCGTTTTTTTGCTTTGCATTGAGAGCTAATTTGAAAAAGAAAACGTGTGATTGGCCAATAGGCCAAAATAAAGCAGTATCAGGAAATAGCTCCCTTTTGCTTCTATACTCTGAACGATTACATGGCAAAAGTTTGACACAAATGCCAAAGGAGGAACATTCTTGTTACAAAAGATGGTTTAGCTTAACTTTAAGCTCAATCGTGCATTAGGTTAGTTATGAAACAGTTCAACAGTACAATGCAGTACCAGGAGCTAGTTTTCCCTCCCTGAGTTGTGGAAAAAACACCAGAGAAATCTATGCACCTTTTCACAGTCCGGAAGTGATAGAACGAGCACTTACATCATAGTGCTTACAGTACTTTTTAGTAGCTAAAATGATTCATATTGTCAATATTCTGTTAAATTATACTAAACAGATGAACATTCAGCGAGCACATAGTTGTCTGGACTGAATAATATGATGCGTGTGAAGGGTTGGAGGAGACAGGGTCATGGAGAGATTGACAAGCAGGTAGAGAGATAGAGAAGTGGGTCTTTCTGCCTGAGGAGATGGGCGTTTCATTGGCTGAAAGGAAACGTGGATTTACTCTACTTGAGTGGTTCGGTGGCGGTCGGAGGGGAGGGGTCAGTGGTGATTTCTGGGCGGTACTCCTTGCGCAGGTGGGCGTAGTGCGGGTTGCGGCCGTACCTGGGCTTCAGGCTGACCGGCGAGGAGGGGTAACCTCGCCTCATGGTGTGGAACTTCTGTTCCTAGATGGGGAACGGAACAGACACAACACATGACAATCCTTCATCACAACAGACCAATAGAGATGATTCTCTAGCATGCATTATCATATGATGTCATAATAAGTTTATACTGGTATTATAACTGGTACCTTTCCTGGTTCTTGCTGTATCATCACAGGTGTCATCCCCCCTGGACTTTGTGGGTAGTATGATAACGTGTGATTGTAGGCTGGTTGCACCATGTGGTCGATGAACTGCTGCTATGGTAGAACAAGTAAGCACTGAGTACGGTTTTATACATCAACTGTCACCTAATGCTAACGCTATGAAGTAGCATATGGGAAATAGTACACTGACCGAGGGAACTACAAAATGGTTGTGTTCAGTAGGTCGTACTGTGGCAAAACATTTTGAAACAGTCAATACAAATGTGCCTTTCTTATTGGACCAAGGTAGTTTTTTTTCTCTCAGTTTTGAGCGTAATGAACAGGACCCAGGTCAGGATGTTATCAACCTCTGGGATGGGGGCCTCTATGAGGGGCATGGCAGGCTGGACACAGCCCCCGTCGCTGGGCTGCTCCATGGGCTGGTACAGGAGCTCAGAGGGCTGCATGTACAACACTGGGCTGGAGGGCACTGGAGACTGACACACACACACACACAATTAGTTGACATTTAGGATCCACCTTGCCTCTGATAAAAACCCACTCACAAACATAGAGGTGAAGAGCACAGAAGCCAATCTCCTTCCCTTACCTGAGGAACGTTCCATTGCAGGTGACTAGGGTGACACTGTGTAGGGGCCTGAAGGACACAGAGTATAGTAAACAGATCAGTACCCAGGAGTTCACCAGCTTTCTCCTGGGATAACACCTCAATACCATTACATCTGAACAGCTGACTTGGCTGTCATTGGCTGAGGTACCAGTATTTACAATGGATGTCTTATGATGCTGTACTGGTGACTAACGTTAGCCTGGTCCCAGATCTGTTTGTGCTGTCTTGCCAACTCCTATGGTCATGGACAACATCGTCTATAGAACACACACAGATCTGGGATCAGGCTGTTCAGCTGAGCTGTAATGGTGTTGGTGAGACGATCCAGGACAGTCTGCTCTGACCTGGTAGTGATGGTAGGCTGGCTGCTGGTAGATGGGTGGAGGCTGGTGGGTCAGCATGACTGGAGAGCCAGGCACTGAGCGGGACTACAAGGACACATGTAACATGCAGAGGACACCAGCCACGTACGAAAGAACATTTATATTTACGCCAAAAAAAGCAAATGTACAATAACTTAAGATTTTAATCAAATGCAATGAATTGTATAAAATGACTAAGACACTGTAGGATGTCGTGTCTGTTTCCTGGATGAAACATGATCAGTAGTCTCTCTATGATTCTCACATGTTGCTGTGTTCAAATCAAATCTTCATGTAGAATGCACATTTCATTCACCACCAGGGAAGAGGTGGCATGAGCACATGGCTGAGTGAAGGATAGGACTCACGGGCCAGTGGTAGGGGGCGGAGGGGCTCATCTCTGGGGTGTGGAAGTAAGCCACTCCGTTGTGGTAGGTGTAGGGGTACCCCGTAGGGGTGGTGAGGTACATGGTTCCACAGGGGGTGGGTATCATGGCAGGAGTATGGCTGGACACAGAGAAGCTGTTTGCTGAGTGGAGGAGGAAGGAAGCACAAGTCAACCACCAGGTTATGTACAAAGGCAAACGTTATCGACACTCAATCCCAGGTGATGATTCAGAATTTTAAAGCCAACAAGTGCAAGAGCACATTAGTCCCCAACCACCACGATCAAGATAAGACATTATATGGTATGATAGTTCAAATGTTCAATGATGCATTACAAACGTGTTGAAAAAGTCATTTCCACCACTATGTAATGCTACTGCTTCAGCTGTCACTCATCTACAGCATGGGAAGACAACCCTGTTCCTGAGGTGCTGCAGGATTCGGTTCAATCTAGGCACCACACCTCACCAAATGAGCTAATTGATCAGTTCAGTGACTGCCTAAATTCACCACACCTGACCAAATGAGCTAATTGATCCGTTCAGTGACTGCCTAAATTCAACACACCTGGTCTTCCAGGCCGGTTAAAGCACTTCAGGATCAGGGTGGCCTACCCCTGCTCCGCGGTGCTCTGTTACTTACGGTGACCTCCCACTTGTTGCTTGCGGACGGCCTGGCCGATGTTGAGCCTCTTGTCCCGGAAGCACAGTCTGTCAGCCTGGGGATGTGGTGGTGGCAGAGGGACAGGGGGTATCCGGTACAGATTGAGACAGATCACTTTACACTGAACATTTACTACCTATGACCATAACTTTATGGGTGATGGACTGGGCTAGATCTAATGTGTATTTGAGCTGCTGTCCTCTAGAAGGAGATTTAAGGTTTGTATCGTATCGTCTCTATCCCATATCTGTACTAGAGGTCGACCTCTAATCTGTACAGTATATTGGCTCTACACTCTTAGAAAAAAAGGTGCCGTCTAGCACCTAAAAGGGTTCTTCGGCTATCCTCATAGGGGAACCGTTTTGCATTCCATGTGGAACCCTTTCCATAGAGGGTTCTACATGTAACCAAAAATAATTATACATGGAACCAAAAAGGGTTCTCCTATGGGGACTGCCGAAGAACCCTTTTGTCAAAGAATGTACTTTTAGTTACTCACATCATGAAGGATTCTCTCTGTATCCTCCTGGGTCTCAAAGGTAACAAAGCCATATCTGTGGGATGGACACAAACACAAGGCAATGATACTGTGTCCCTGGATTACATTTCCATTGTCATACCTTAGTTAATAAACATCATTGCAGGTGTCATCCAGTCTGCGGGGCAGAACATCTACAGTTTAACTGAAGTTTAACTCACCCTTTTGACACCCCAGCACGGTCAATCACTATCTTCACCTCCTTCACTGCTCCATGCTGGGAGAAGAAGCGTCTCAGGTCGCTCTCATTGGTCTACACACAGAAATAACACACTCATTTCATGGTCCAGTAACATGCAGCAGCAGCAAAAAGGTCAAGTTAGGTCGCAAACACAAAACCAGGAGGCCCTATGAAAGTAAAGAAAGAGACAAAAGTCACCTTGAAATCAATGCCTCCCACAAAGATGCGGTTAGGGATGACGGTGCCAAAGCGGAGGGCATGGTGAGAGGGAGAGGTGTCGTTGCTGGGGTCTTGAGACACTGGAACAGGTGGAGGAGAGGGAGTGCTGGTCTGCGTGCAGATTGAGATTAGCTTGAAACAGAACAAGAGCATCACTGGATTGGCCATCCTCAACAATGCTGAGAAATTCTGATAATGTAGCAAAAATTAGCTATTTTACAAAGCAATATTGTTTGATATCTTTAAGACAAAAGGTATGTTGTAAGCCTTTGATCTTTCAAAACAAACTGTCTCTACAACTGTATTCTTGGGGACAACGGCGCCTTGAAAAGAGGTTGTCTTTGTAGATGCACTTTTGTTTTGTCTAGAGCTGGGAATAACTAGCCAACCCTGAGTGACCTTTTGCTTTTTAAAGCCTATAATATGGCTCACTGAAATGCATGAGAAACTGCACAATGCTAGGCTAAGGTTTAGGAGAGAGAACTTAGCTAGCTAAAAGCTAACAAGAGTCAGCCAACACATTTTCGATCAGGAGAAACATGCAAGATCAATCACCATTTACCAATAAACGAGTTACACCATAACTTAATCTGGTTTGGAATACATTATCTATATCAAGCGACATATAACTGAACATAAATAACACTAGTTAACATAACTTATCCAGCTAGCTATCTACACTAAAGACCTTGCTAACTTTATGCACTGGAAGCTAACATTAGCGATAGCTAGACAATATCGTTAGCATTCAAGAGTGACATTTTAACTTGCTGGTTATATGACATTAATTTATATAATTGTAGTATTGGCAACCCACATTGTTACATGAATCACAATTTAATATACCGACACAATCAAACGCAACACTTATCTGTTTAGCTACTTCGCTAAACACATATATATATATATATATGGTGATTGATCTATATATATATATATATATTTTTTTTTACAACATATTCATCTTAGCTAGCTAGCAAGACGGCACGTAAAGTTAGTACGCTGGTGAAAGGTAACTTACGGTTATTTCGTTCTCCATCGTAGACACCGTGCTTAACTAGATGTCGTGAACAAGTAAAGTGGAAACAAATAATTCAGCAAGACAATGGCAGCTCAAGTTAAAACACCTTGCAAGGGAGGTGCACACAGCCAGGGACAGCCGAGCCTGTATCAGAGTCATCAACACCAGTCTATCTGCAGTATGAACGAAGGGAAAATATCTGGCGCTTACCAGATTGAGCTCGTCCTAAACCACTCATATTCATAGGTGGGCTACATGGGTTACATTTCTATTTTTATAGTTGTATTTAACCAGAGAAAAATGTATCTATAGACTATTGTTAGTTTGTTTCCATGTGCCAAAGGTAGGAAACTTTAGAGCAGTCGCAGGTTAGCTAGCTAGTTTAATGGGGTTTTATTTCCCGCTCTTCCAGGCTCTGCCGCCCTCAACTTGTCCAGATGGCACTTTCCCAGTCCCCGATGACCGCGTTGATGGCGGGAGAAAAGCCTTTTTATGAAAACCGTTTTTATTGAACAATTTCAGTTCATTCCTACATTAATTTACAATAAGTGTGCATGAATGAACATGGCAATTATTGTATTATTAACATTTTGGCACAAATATTCTACAAAGAAAACTATGGCCCGAGTCTGTATGGTTGGTACCGGGTTCTGTACCAACCGGGTTCTGTCTTGCCTGGTTGCCATTTTTTTTTAAAGCTCATGTTCAACTCCTTGTACTTCATATTCACATGACTTGGAGTACAAGGACTGGAATGTTAGCTAAACAGACTGGCAACCAGCATTCTTTTGCTAGGTCGTTACATTACATAGGCCTATTGAAAGCATTGAATTGATTTTGTGTGCAAGCATCCAATATTGCTATTAGTGCCTAATATGTTGCAGGTGTTGTGCAGTAAGGTACAAGCGTACAGGTGCTATTATTGGTTGCTTTCCCCTGCTCAAACGCTGCATGCATAAACCAATGGTTGCCTTCCCTGTCATCAACTGTGTAGTTTTGCACCAAAATGCTAAAACACAAGATGTGGTTAGTTGATACATAAAATACCTATCCGGGCGTTATAAAATCTGGCATGTGTCAGCTACGTCAGAGCAGAGGAACACGACCATTGTCATGCCTTGTTTTGTCGTGTTCCCTGGCCTATCAGAATGTCACACCTGTTCACGCTGCTGGTGCTCGGCTTACCTACCTGGGAGCATTGAGGTCCAGGGAGGCTGGAGGGTGAACCGTGCATTTCTCCACGGTCCTGGGAGAGACAGGGTTTAGTGCCATGAAAGAAAGAGACACTGTGAGAACTCTGTCGCCAGGCTTGCAATGTCTGTGCTGCACTTACCAGGACGGTATCGTATAACCGCCAACTGTGGGCCATGAGCACCGCCATCCACCCTCTCCTGCCCCATATCTCTCACTCGGGGTTGCTTTGCTTATTGCAGTCCCTCCTTTTTCTTTATCCTTCTCTAGCCCAGACCAATGAAAGCGTTCTAGTATATACACTCTGTCTTGGCTAGACACGGAGTATGCAAAACATTAGGAACACCTGCTGTTTCCATGACACAGGCTGACCAGGTGAATCCTGGTGAAAGCTATGATCCCTTATTGATGTCACTTGTTTAATCCACTTCAATCAGTTTAGATGAAGGGGAGGAGACAGGTTAAAGAAAGATTTTTAAGCCTTGAGACAATTAAGACATGGATTGTGTATGTGTGCCATTCAGAGTATGAATGGGCAAGACAAAAGATTTAAGTGCCCTTGAACAGACTATAGTAGTAGGTGCCAGGCGCACCGGTTTGTGTCAAGAACTGCAATGCTGCTGGGTTTTTGACGCTCAACAGTTTCCTGTCTGTATCAAGAATGGTCCACCAGCCAATGTGACACAACTCTGGGAAGCATTGGAGTCAACATGGGCCAGCAGAACGCTTTTGACACCTTGCCCTGACACCTGGTCCATGCCCTGACAAATTGGGGCTGTTCTGAGTGCAAACTCAATTTTAGGAAGGTGTTCGTAATGTTTGGTAATACTCAGTGTATATCCTTCCTGGTTTTGTCAGTCTTATGGCCAGTGTGCAATATACTGGCTATATGTCTCCAGAATAATATAGGCCTGAATAAATATTTATGCAATATTCAAGTCACAAGAGGGCAATGTTTCCCTCTGAATTTGTGCTGGTTAGGCCAAAACATAGCCTGCCTGTCTACTACAACATGTCATGAACTGGGTTTGCTTGACATTTCTAATCCAGAGAATGGTAAAGCATGTTGTAGGTCTAGTATGTAATGAGATGTTTAGAGAACTTTTCATTTGATAACTGTGTTCTATCAGGCAATATGACTCATAACAGCTTTATCCACCACCAGGATAGGTTCAGGCCTATCGCTGGGAGGGTTAGGCCTATAGGATGTGTCTGTCTGACTCCTAGGCAGGGGGACAAAGTACCTGACAGACTCAGCTTCTAATGCAGATGTACATCTGGGGCAGTATTTCCCGAGCCTTACACACCTGATTTAAAGGTTTAATGATGAGTTGATTAGTGGAATCAGGCGTGTAGTACTAGGGCAAAAACATGGCCTCCTCCGCCTGACAGGGCTGCATGCGGAAAGGAGTCTCCATCAAATCAAGTTGTATTTGGCACATGCTTTGTAAACAACAGGTGTAGACTAATAATACAATATTGAACTTACGGGCCGTTCCGAACAATGCATAGAGAAAAATAATAGAAAAATAATAACGCAAGGAATAAATACACAATGAGTACCAATAACTTGGCTACATACACGGGGTACCAGTACTGGGTCGATGTGCAGGGGTACAGCCAGGTTACAGTCAGCCATGTAGACCCCTTTTAACTCAGTCAGGGTTGACATGTAGCCATGTAGCCTCTTTAAACTCAGTCAGGGTTGACATGTAGCCATGTAGCCTCTTTAAACTCAGTCAGGGTTGACATGTAGATATGTAGCCTCTTTAAACTCAGTCAGGGTTGACATGTAGATCTGTAGCCTCTTTAAACTCTGTCAGGGTTGACATGTAGCCATGTAGCCTCTTTAAACTCAGTCAGGGTTGACATGTAGCCTCTTTAAACTCAGTGAGGTTTGACATGTAGCCATGTAGCCTCTTTAAACTCAGTCAGGTTTGACATGTAGCCTCTTTAAACTCAGTCAGGTTTGACATGTAGACATGTAGCCTCTTTAAACTCAGTCAGGTTTGACATGTAGCCTCTTTAAACTCAGTCAGGGTTGACATGTAGCCTCTTTAAACTCAGTCAGGTTTGACATGTAGCCATGTAGCTTCTTTTAACTCAGTCAGGATTGACATGTAGCCATGTAGCCTCTGTTTAACTCAGTCAGAATTGACATGTAGCCATGTAGCCTCTGTTTAACTCAGTCAGGGTTGACATGTAGCCTCTGTTTAACTCAGTCAGGTTTGACATGTAGCCTCTTTTAACTCAGGTGTGGGCTTTAGAGTGAGAAAAAGGTTCCACTCTTCAAGTTCCCCTGCACCTTCTTCAGTATTTTAGACTATTAACAAGCTGTGACAACAACAGAACACCGACCTGCTGAACTTATAACAGCAAGTCACCACCCTAGACGTTGTAGTGCCTCTCCCTGAGTCCCATTGAGCTATGTTTGATGTACAGGAGTATTTCTGGTTCTGCGCCCAGATATCTAACTGATTACTTTCCTCGTGTTAGGGGTGCACATAATCACAGCACCAGATCAGGTGTTGTTAATGTGTGCTTATACAGGTTCAGGAGTAATGCTGAGGATTTTCTAGTTATATGTGTATTTTCAAGTTATATGTGTGCTTGTTTTTTTTAAATGGTTGAATCAACAAACTAAACTAAAAGTTTCTCTCCTTAAGTCAAATTGGGCCAGGTAGTGTCAGCCGGAGAGACAGTGGAGGGGAGAATGGGTGGGCGGCCAATTAGCGGCGCAGGTAGCAAGAGCCTCGTTAAAGACAGGGCTGATTCAGGTGGTGCAGTCGGAGCACTTTGTTAATAAAGCTAGTACATGTAATTTGGACGCTCTGCCCCACACTACGCCACTCGACGCTGTGCTGATCCTCAAAGAGCCACTTTGTCTCTGATTATAGGCCTCGTGCAGCTATAATTTCTCTCAGATAGAAGTCAGATCACTCTAGTCTTGACAGTCTGTAAATTGCATTTTTTTTTCTTCCCCAACCTCTCTTACCACAACAAAGGGATACAGCATCAGTTGTGCCAAGAGAGCACAAGGCAGCAAATCGCCTGCTCCATTACCTGTAATGCATCGACCACTCCGAGGGGGGCGGCATACTGAAAAGTGTTCACGTCCAAACCTTCCCCTCCTGTGTGGGCTTTTATTGTTACGCATATGCTGGTTGGACAAATTTCCGTTTTTATGTCTCTGCTTTTTTCCTGGATTGAATTGTCTGTCACCTATGCCTTGTCAGTACTTTACAGTGACCTTAAACTGGCAAATTTGTGTTTTATACTGAACTAGGCCTATGAGCTAGAGCTGAGGACAAAGAAGACATTGCCTAAGGATGAGCTGGTTGGGTTCAAACGTCATTCCATTTACATCCTTCCTCTGTACAATTTAGATTTTAAAAGACCTCTCTCTCTCTCTCTCTCTCTCTCTCTCTCTCTCTCTCTGTCTCTCTCTGTCTCTCTCTCTCTCTCTCTCTCTCTCTCTCTCTCTCTCTCTCTCTCTCTCTCTCACACATACTTGTCTTGTCCCTCCATACATCAACACTCTTGGTCATACAGCACTTACCAGCTCCCTACTGTTCACTGAAAGCCTCATAAAATTAGCCCCAGCTTCCTTGTTCCTTCTTCATTATTTCAACCCCCCATCCCCCCATTGTCTGCCCTCCCCACTCTGCAATATGGACCTCTCAACTGGGGCTGAAGTCACTTGTTGTCCACAGCCACTGGAAGTTAATTGGCGCTTTAAATTTGCCAACAAAGTCTTACTGTGCTAAATGAACATGGCTTTGCTTGATAATTACAGCAATCTAGCACCCCTCCCATTTACATCCCACAAAGACGGTTTTAGACAGAAGGCTTCTCTGAGAACATCTCTTGCTTTAAACAGAAACGGAATATAAAGGGGCCCATTATTTTGATCTACTGTGGAAAACTACCTGTATCCATACATGCATGGCTGAGGGTATGTTTTTACACAGTTAGTATTCAGTTATATGCGGAACTTTAGCTTCTACAGTAGAACTCCCAGTATTTTGGCATGTTTGTTATTCTCTGTCTGTATCCTATATATCTGCCTATCCCCTCACTCTGGCAGGCTGTCTCTACCCCAAAGCTGCCTGAAATCTGATATGATGCAACATGACATGACAACCCTCCTGCCACTGTTACTGTCACACCCAAGGGAAAGGGTATAGCTAGGTATTTTATTTATTTATTTATTTTACCTTTATTTAACTAGGCAAGTCAGTTAAGAACAAATTCTTATTTTCAATGACGGCCTAGGAACAGTGGGTTGACTGCCTGTTCAGGGGCAGAACGACAGATTTGTACCTTGTCAGCTCGGGGGTTTGAACTTGCAACCTTCCAGTTACTAGTCCAACACTCTAACCACTAGGCTACCCTGCCACCCCACTTTCAGGGTATAACCTACAGTACTAGGTATATCAGGGTATAACCTACAGTACTAGGTAGATTAGGGTATATCCTACAGTACTAGGTAGATCGGGGTATATCCTACAGTACTAGGTAGATCGGGGTATATCCTACAGTACTAGGTAGATCGGGGTATATCCTACAGTACTAGGTAGATCGGGGTATATCCTACAGTACTAGGTAGATCAGGGTATATCCTACAGTACTAGGTAGATCGGGGTATATCCTACAGTACTAGGTAGATCGGGGTATATCCTACAGTACTAGGTAGATCAGGGTATATCCTACAGTACTAGGTAGATCGGGGTATATCCTACAGTACTAGGTAGATCGGGGTATATCCTACAGTACTAGGTAGATCGGGGTATATCCTACAGTACTAGGTAGATCAGGGTATATCCTACAGTACTAGGTAGATCAGGGTATATCCTACAGTACTAGGTAGATCGGGGTATATCCTACAGTACTAGGTAGATCGGGGTATATCCTACAGTACTAGGTAGATCAGGGTATATCCTACAGTACTAGGTAGATCGGGGTATATCCTACAGTACTAGGTAGATCGGGGTATATCCTACAGTACTAGGTATATCAGGGTATATCCTACAGTACTAGGTAGATCGGGGTATATCCTACAGTACTAGGTAGATCGGGGTATATCCTACAGTACTAGGTAGATCAGGGTATATCCTACAGTACTAGGTAGATCGGGGTATATCCTACAGTACTAGGTAGATCGGGGTATATCCTACAGTACTAGGTAGATCGGGGTATATCCTACAGTACTAGGTAGATCGGGGTATATCCTACAGTACTAGGTAGATCAGGGTATATCCTACAGTACTAGGTAGATCGGGGTATATCCTACAGTACTAAGTATATCAGGGTATATCCTACAGTACTAGGTAGATCAGGGTATATCCTACAGTACTAGGTAGATCAGGGTATATCCTACAGTACTAGGTAGATCAGGGTATATCCTACAGTACTAGGTAGATCGGGGTATATCCTACAGTACTAGGTAGATCGGGGTATATCCTACAGTACTAGGTAGATCGGGGTATATCCTACAGTACTAGGTAGATCAGGGTATATCCTACAGTACTAGGTAGATCGGGGTATATCCTACAGTACTAGGTAGATCAGGGTATATCCTACAGTACTAGGTAGATCAGGGTATATCCTACAGTACTAGGTAGATCGGGGTATATCCTACAGTACTAGGTAGATCGGGGTATATCCTACAGTACTAGGTAGATCGGGGTATATCCTACAGTACTAGGTAGATCAGGGTATATCCTACAGTACTAGGTAGATCAGGGTATATCCTACAGTACTAGGTAGATCAGGGTATATCCTACAGTACTAGGTAGATCGGGGTATATCCTACAGTACTAGGTAGATCGGGGTATATCCTACAGTACTAGGTAGATCAGGGTATATCCTACAGTACTAGGTAGATCAGGGTATATCCTACAGTACTAGGTAGATCAGGGTATATCCTACAGTACTAGGTAGATCGGGGTATATCCTACAGTACTAGGTAGATCAGGGTATATCCTACAGTACTAGGTAGATCAGGGTATATCCTACAGTACTAGGTAGATCAGGGTATATCCTACAGTACTAGGTAGATCAGGGTATATCCTACAGTACTAGGTAGATCGGGGTATATCCTACAGTACTAGGTAGATCAGGGTATATCCTACAGTACTAGGTAGATCGGGGTATATCCTACAGTACTAGGTAGATCAGGGTATATCCTACAGTACTAGGTAGATCAGGGTATATCCTACAGTACTAGGTAGATCAGGGTATATCCTACAGTACTAGGTAGATCAGGGTATATCCTACAGTACTAGGTAGATCAGGGTATATCCTACAGTACTAGGTAGATCAGGGTATATCCTACAGTACTAGGTAGATCAGGGTATATCCTACAGTACTAGGTAGATCGGGGTATATCCTACAGTACTAGGTAGATCAGGGTATATCCTACAGTACTAGGTAGATCAGGGTATATCCTACAGTACTAGGTAGATCAGGGTATATCCTACAGTACTAGGTAGATCAGGGTATATCCTACAGTACTAGGTAGATCAGGGTATATCCTACAGTACTAGGTAGATCGGGGTATATCCTACAGTACTAGGTAGATCAGGGTATATCCTACAGTACTAGGTAGATCAGGGTATATCCTACAGTACTAGGTAGATCAGGGTATATCCTACAGTACTAGGTAGATCGGGGTATATCCTACAGTACTAGGTAGATCAGGGTATATCCTACAGTACTAGGTAGATCAGGGTATATCCTACAGTACTAGGTAGATCAGGGTATATCCTACAGTACTAGGTAGATCAGGGTATATCCTACAGTACTAGGTAGATCGGGGTATATCCTACAGTACTAGGTAGATCGGGGTATATCCTACAGTACTAGGTAGATCGGGGTATATCCTACAGTACTAGGTAGATCGGGGTATATCCTACAGTACTAGGTAGATCGGGGTATATCCTACAGTACTAGGTAGATCAGGGTATATCCTACAGTACTAGGTAGATCAGGGTATATCCTACAGTACTAGGTAGATCGGGGTATATCCTACAGTACTAGGTAGATCGGGGTATATCCTACAGTACTAGGTAGATCGGGGTATATCCTACAGTACTAGGTAGATCAGGGTATATCCTACAGTACTAGGTAGATCGGGGTATATCCTACAGTACTAGGTAGATCAGGGTATATCCTACAGTACTAGGTAGATCAGGGTATATCCTACAGTACTAGGTAGATCAGGGTATATCCTACAGTACTAGGTAGATCAGGGTATATCCTACAGTACTAGGTAGATCAGGGTATATCCTACAGTACTAGGTAGATCAGGGTATATCCTACAGTACTAGGTAGATCGGGGTATATCCTACAGTACTAGGTAGATCGGGGTATATCCTACAGTACTAGGTAGATCAGGGTATAACCTACAGTACTAGGTAGATCAGGGTATATCCTACAGTACTAGGTAGATCGGGATATATCCTACAGTACTAGGTAGATCAGGGTATATCCTACAGTACTAGGTAGATCGGGGTATATCCTACAGTACTAAGTATATCAGGGTATATCCTACAGTACTAAGTATATCAGGGTATATCCTACAGTACTAGGTAGATCAGGGTATATCCTACAGTACTAGGTAGATCAGGGTATATCCTACAGTACTAGGTAGATCAGGGTATATCCTACAGTACTAGGTAGATCAGGGTATATCCTACAGTACTAGGTAGATCAGGGTATATCCTACAGTACTAGGTAGATCAGGGTATATCCTACAGTACTAGGTAGATCAGGGTATATCCTACAGTACTAGGTAGATCAGGGTATATCCTACAGTACTAGGTAGATCAGGGTATATCCTACAGTACTAGGTAGATCGGGGTATATCCTACAGTACTAGGTAGATCAGGGTATATCCTACAGTACTAGGTAGATCGGGGTATATCCTACAGTACTAGGTAGATCAGGGTATATCCTACAGTACTAGGTAGATCAGGGTATATCCTACAGTACTAGGTAGATCGGGGTATATCCTACAGTACTAGGTAGATCAGGGTATATCCTACAGTACTAGGTAGATCAGGGTATATCCTACAGTACTAGGTAGATCAGGGTATATCCTACAGTACTAGGTAGATCAGGGTATATCCTACAGTACTAGGTAGATCGGGGTATATCCTACAGTACTAGGTAGATCAGGGTATATCCTACAGTACTAGGTAGATCGGGGTATATCCTACAGTACTAGGTAGATCAGGGTATATCCTACAGTACTAGGTAGATCAGGGTATATCCTACAGTACTAGGTAGATCAGGGTATATCCTACAGTACTAGGTAGATCAGGGTATATCCTACAGTACTAGGTAGATCAGGGTATATCCTACAGTACTAGGTAGATCAGGGTATATCCTACAGTACTAGGTAGATCAGGGTATATCCTACAGTACTAGGTAGATCAGGGTATATCCTACAGTACTAGGTAGATCAGCTGTACTAGGTACAGTACTAGGTAGATCCAGTGTTCTGTAAGTGTAGCTTACTCATTCAGCTGGTTGTTTACAACAAAGACCAGGTCTTGACTAATGCTCCTGTAAGTAAGAGGGGGCCAAGCAAGGAGAATGGACCATGCTCCCAAAGACAAGACCAGGCGCCCTGCCCCAAATTACTGGGGGTGTGGGGTGTCCCCAAGGAGTCAGTCAGTCAGGCCAATCCCAGTGTCTCTGGCCGGTCTCCAGTGGCAGGTCATGGTGGGTGTCTGGTCTGTGAGACGGGGTACCCAGCAAATCAATCCAACCAAGGCGCAAATACAAACAGCAATTCATTTCTGTCACTGAGCTGGGCGCCTGGATTACGTGGAAACCTGGTTGTTGTTGCTACCCAGATGCCAGACTTGTGTAGGGGTTTGTTTGTTTGGGCTCTGTTTTGTCCCCATTGCAGTGTACTGAAGAGGTGCACGTTTTGGATGAATGGTCACACATGTAGTTTGCGCTAGTTACTTTGCATATGTGTAAGGCTTATAGACCTATATGCTTGGTATAAAAAAAAATACATTATCGGCAACCACATCTCTCTCTCTCTCTCTCTCTCTGTCTCTCTCTCTCTGTCTCGCACACACACACACACACACACACACACACACACACACACACACACACACACACACACACACACACACACACACACACACACACACACACACACACACACACACACACACACACACACACACACACACACACACACACAGTCTGTGTTTCTGAACACTGTCCTTCTTTTCACCCCGTGAGGCTTTAGATCCATTTCCTCCCTATCAAACCCAGTGCCACCGAGCCTCCTGATAGGCCAGACAAAAGACGAAGATGAAGATAAGCCTTAAACACAGGCACTGAAAGGAAGATAGTTGATACATACAGAGACATACACTTTTACGGAAAAGGATAGGAGTGAGGCAGATCATTGTGGAACTCTTTAAAGCTGAAGACGTCAGACAGGTTCCCTATGCGCTACCTGTGATTGGCCAATCTTGAGAGTGCTGTTTGTCCAAATGTTGACTCTTCACCTGATGAAGTGTTTTTATGGAGTGGAAGAAAATGAGGTTTTGATTGACAGAGTGGGGATGGTACACTGCATGGATTGAATGGTCCTCAGAGGATGTCCTCAGATTGACAAATGCTGTTCTTGCTAAATCACAACGAACACTGTCCTCTCTGCATTGCCACGTAGGTTAGCCTTTTGACAAGGTCAAAAAAAAGTCATACATTCTATGTTTCATGCAGTTACCATAAAACAGTGGTTTGGCTCAACTATGTCATTACTTTACAAATCTCTGATTCCCCTTCCTTTCACTTTGAGCTATTTTTAAACAGGGGCATTCCTTTGGAAAATAAATATGCTCCTTCACAAAGTACAATACCAGAAATGAATGGTTTAGACAAACATTTGCAGAGGCGTGGTTGAGCACATTGACCACTACTGGCCTTGCGTGTGGTTCTGGTCCTCATGTGGTTATTTTTCTCCATGGCACAGTGGGTTGTTTTTGAATGTTAGAGCCAAAGATAGTTGAAACAAAAATAGGCCTGTATTGTTTGTTGGCTGAATGTGTAGTGTTGATGGTTGGTCTAGAAAGTTAAAGAAGGTTAAGTGTATTTTACAGGCATCCTTTACCGCGACCTGTTTTCCTGCTTACTCAAAGAATACGGTCAGAGGCAAACACATTCTGCAAAAATGCATACCCTCCTTACACACACACACACACACACACACACACACACACACACACACACACACACACACACACACACACACACACACACACACACACACATACACACACACATACACACACACACACACACACACACACACACACACACACACACACACACACACACACACACACACACACACAGACGCGCACACACACACACGCAGACGCGCACACACACACACACACACAGGCTGTTGTGTCTGTGGAAGCTCAGGTAACGATAGTCCTTCAGACCTCCCTAGTCCTGTCCCGGTGTGTTTATGTTATAATCACAGGTCTTTATTGGTAGATCTGCCCAGCCCTCTTCTCCCGTTGAGACTAACCACCTCTGATATGTGTGGAGAACCTCAAGCTTCCACAATGTTTAGGTTATCAGAGGACCATATTTACAAGGAGGAGTTCCTCATTGATTGTGTCTGCCTTCCACTCTGTTTACAGAGGAAATAAAGAACACGTGTCCTTCTTATCCTCTCTACCACTCATTCCATCTACTTCCCACAATCGTTCCATTCTTTTATCATACCAGGTCTCCTACTCTCTTTGATGACCTACAGTTACGTGTTAGTCATTTAGCCGACTCTCTGATCCAGAGGTACTTACACCAGCAATTAGGTAAAAGTGCCTTGCTCAAGGGCACATCTACAGATTTTTCACCTAGTCGGCTCGGGAATTTGAACCAGCGACCTTTCCGTTACTGTCCCAACGTTCTTAACTGCTAGGCTACCTGGATGAGTTTTCGCTGTGTGTTAGCGCGACAGTATGTGTGTGCGTGAACATATGTTTGTGTGTGGGCGTGACTGTGTTTGTGTGTGTGTGCGTGACTGTGTTTGCGTGATTGTGTTTGTGTGTGTGTGACTGTGTGTGAGCATGACTGTGTTTGTGTGTGTGTTTGTGTGTGTGTGTCCTATAATTAAGCAATAAGGCATGAGGGGGGTGGAGGGGGGGGGGGGGGGTATATGGCCAATAAACCACAGCTAAGGGCTGTTCTTAGGCAAGACGCAACACGTGCCTGGACACAGCCCTTAGCCATGGTATATTTACCATATACCATAAACCCCAGAGGTGCCTCATTGCTGTTATAAACTGGTTACGAACGTAATTAGAGCAGCAAAAATACATGTTTTGTCATACCTGTGGTATACGTGTTATTTACCACGGCTGTCAGCCAATCAGCATTCAGGGCTCAAACCACCCTGTTTCTAATGTGTTGTAATGCAGCATCAGACATTCCTGTTATAAATGTCATGGCTGGTACAGGGGGAGTAGTTCTCCCTGTGAGTCTATACAACAAAACTCTCTTAAGACCTATGAAGAAATGTCTTATCTTAAACCAATGGATGCCAGATTCATAAGGAAATAGTTTGTATACTTAATGTTTATACTCCAAACCACAAAGAGAGAGTAGAGATATTCACAGAGTAGAGATATTCACAGAGTAGAGATATTCACAGAGTAGAGATATTCACAGAGTAGAGATATTCACAGAGTAGAGATATTCACAGAGTAGAGATATTCACATAGTAGAGATATTCACAGAGTAGAGATATTCACAGAGTAGAGATATTCACATAGTAGAGATATTCACAGAGTAGAGATATTCACAGACTAGAGATATTCACATAGTAGAGATATTCACAGAGTAGAGATATTCACAGTAGAGATATTCACATAGTAGAGATATTCACAGAGTAGAGATATTCACATAGTAGAGATATTCACAGAGTAGAGATATTCACATAGAGATATTCACATAGTAGAGATATTCACAGAGTAGAGATATTCAACAGCATAATGGCTAAATGACAGGTAGCCTAGTGGTTAGAGCATTGGGCCAGTAACTGAAAGGTTGCTGGATCAAATCCCTGAGCTGACAAGGTAAAAATCAGTTGTTCTTCCCCTGAACAAGGCAGTTAACCCACTGTTCCCTGGGCACTGTGGATGTTGATTAAGGCAGCCCCCTGCACCTCTCTGATTCAGAGGGGTTGGGTTAAATATGGAAGAGACATTTCAGTTGAAGGTTTCTCCCTTTAAACATATTCCCGTGTCAAACATATCCTTACAGAGAACTGTGTGTTTAACAAAATCAATGTGAATAGTACGCCTAGTTAATCTAGTGACCTCTGTGTACTCTGCAGATACATTCAATGGACCTTATTCACATATCAGAGTCTCAGAGTAGCAGTGCTGATCTAGGATCAGGTCCCCTTTGTTTATATCATCTTATTCTGTAATGATGATCCTAAAAGGACATCTGATCCTAGATCAGCCGTCCTACCCTGAGACTCTTTGTGAATACAGGCCAAGGTCTTCCATTATTGTCAGTTTCACTTTAATGTTCAATTAGTATTTAAACCCTGGTCAGGAGTATTCAACTGTCACTAACTGTCACTAAAGTATTCAACTGTCACTAACTGTCACTAAAGTATTCAACTGTCACTAACTGTCACTAAAGTATTCAACTGTCACTAACTGTCACTAAAGTATTCACTGTCACTAACTGTCACTAAAGTATTCAACTGTCACTAACTGTCACTAAAGTATTCAACTGTCACTAACTGTCACTAAAGTATTCAACTGTCACTAACTGTCACTAAAGTATTCACTGTCATTGTCACTAAAGTATTCACTGTCACTAACTGTCACTAAAGTATTCAACTGTCACTAACTGTCACTAAAGTATTCACTGTCACTAACTGTCACTAAAATATTCAACTGTCACTAACTGTCACTAAATTATTCACTGTCACTAACTGTCACTAAAGTATTCAACTGTCACTAGCTGTCACTAAAGTATTCAACTGTCACTAACTGTCACTAAAGTATTCAACTGTCACTAGCTGTCACTAAAGTATTCACTGTCACTAACTGTCACTAAAGTATTCAACTGTCACTAACTGTCACTAAAGTATTCACTGTCACTAACTGTCACTAAAGTATTCAACTGTCACTAACTGTCACTCAAGTATTCACTGTCACTAACTGTCACTAAAGTATTCACTGTCACTAACGAGTAGCCATTCTATAGTCCCCCAACAGGGAGCAGTAGAGTCTGGATAAGGACAGAGCCAGCGGCCCCCTACAGGCTTCATGCACTGGATCCTCCTCAACCAGAACTACATACTCACTGTGAGTGAACACTTCTGTACCCTTCTACAATCTACACCTAACAATCTACTACTAACTGAATGTGTCATCCTTCTACAATCTACACCATAGTAACTGAATGTGTCATCCTTCTACAATCTACACCATACTAACTGAATGTGTCATCCTTCTACAATCTACACCATACTAACTGAATGTGTCATCCTTCTACAATCTACACCATACTAACTGAATGTGTCATCCTTCTACAATCTACACCATACTAACTGAATGTGTCATCCTTCTACAATCTACACCATACTAACTGAACGTGTGAGGTTTGGTATATGGATATGGATACAGAGAGGGAGGAGAGAGAGAGGAGAGAGGGAAGAGAGGGATAAGAGAGTGTGGAGAGGAAGGAGAGAGGGAAGAGAGGGATAAGAGAGTGTGGAGAGGAAGGAGAGAGGGAAGAGAGGGATAAGAGAGTGTGGAGAGGAAGGAGAGAGGGAGGAGAGAGTGTGGAGAGGAAGGAGAGAGGGAGGAGAGGGAGGAGAGAGTGTGGAGAGGGAGGAAAGGGAGGAGAGAGTGTGGAGAGGAAGGAGAGAGGGAGGAGAGAGTGTGGAGAGGGAGGAGAGAGTGTGGAGAGGAAGGAGAGAGGGAGGAGAGGGAGGAGAGAGTGTGGAGAGGAAGGAGAAAGGGAGGAGAGGGAGGAGAGAGTGTGGAGAGGAAGGAGAGGGAGGAGAGAGTGTGGAGAGGAAGGAGAGAGGGAGGAGAGGGAGGAGAGAGTGTGGAGAGGAAGGAGAAAGGGAGGAGAGAGTGTGGAGAGGAAGGAGAGAGGGAGGAGAGGGAGGAGAGAGTGTGGAGAGGAAGGAGAGAGGGAGGAGAGGGAGGAGAGAGTGTGGAGAGGAAGGAGAAAGGGAGGAGATAGTGTGGAGAGGAAGGAGAGAGGGAGGAGAGGGAGGAGAGAGTGTGGAGTGGAAGGAGAGGGAGGAGAGAGTGTGGAGAGGAAGGAGAGGGAGGAAAGGGAGGAGATAGTGTGGAGAGGAAGGAGAGAGGGAGGAGAGAGTGTGGAGAGGGAGGAGAGAGTGTGGAGAAGAAGGAGAGAGGGAGGAGAGGGAGGAGAGAGTGTGGAGAGGAAGGAGAGAGGGAAGAGAGGGAGGAGAGGGGGGAGAGGAAGGAGAGAGGGAGGAGAGGGGGGAGAGAGAGGAGAGGGAGGAGAGAGTGTGGAGAGGAAGGAGAGAGGGAGGAGAGGGAGGAGAGAGTGTGGAGAGGAAGGAGAGAGGGAGGAGAGGAAGGAGAGAGTGTGGAGAGGAAGGAGAGAGGGAGGAGAGAGGGAGGAGAGAGTGTGGAAATGAAGGAGAGAGGGAGTAGAGGGAGGAAAGAGTGTGGAGAGGAAGGAGAGAGGGAGCAGAGGGAGGAGAGAGTGTGGAGATGAAAGAGAGAGGGAGAGAGGGAGGAGAGGAAGGCGAGAGGGAGGTGAGAGTGTGGAGAGGAAGGAGAGAGGGAGGAGAGGAAGGAGAGAGTGTGGAGAGGAAGGAGAGAGGGAGGAAAGAGTGTGGAGAGAGGGAGGAGAGAGTGTGGAGAGAAGGGAGAAGTGTTGTTCATACACCAATATGTCTCAGGAAGCAGGCCTGAGGAGTGCTTTAATGATTCTGTCAACAGGTCTGCCAGTACTGTCCTCTGCTCGGACTGTCAGTCTGCCTACTGCCCCCTGCTCAGACCATCAGTCTCCCTGCCAGCACTGCCCCCTGCTCAGACCGTCAGTCTCCTTGCCAGTACTGCCCTCTGCTCAGACTGTCAGTCTGTCTACTGCCCCCTGCTCAGACAATCAGCCTCCTTGCCAGCACTGCCCCCTGCTCAGACCGTCAGTCTCCCTGCCAGTACTGCCCTCTGCTCAGACTGTCAGTCTGTCTACTGCCCCCTGCTCAGACCATCAGTCTCCTTGCCAGCACTGCCCCCTGCTCAGACCATCAGCCTCCCTGCCAGTACTGCCCCCTGCTCAGACCATCAGTCTGCCTGCTAGTACTGCCCCCTGCTCAGACTGTCAGTCTGCCGGCCAGTACTGCCCCCTGCTCAGACTGTCAGTCTGCCGGCCAGTACTGCCACCAGCTCAGACCGTCAGTCTGCCGGCCAGTACTGCCCCCTGCTCAGACCGTCAGTCTGCCTGCCAGTACTGCCCCCTGCTCAGACCGTCAGTCTGCCTGCCAGTACTGCCCCCTGCTCAGACCGTCAGTCTGCCTGCCAGTACTGCCCCCTGCTCAGACCGTCAGTCTGCCTGCCAGTACTGCCCCCCTGCTCAGACCGTCAGTCTGCCTGCCAGTACTGCCCCCTGCTCAGACCGTCAGTCTGCCTGCCAGTACTGCCCCCTGCTCAGACCATCAGTCTGCCGGCCAGTGTACCAACATACCAACCTCTAAAGGACTGTGTAGAGACTGCCGACAGTGTTAAGTGCATAGCAGTCCCTGGTTCAAAATAGTAGGCCTACTTGTTTTTCTTTCAAATAATTTAGCACACTGGGGCCAATGGAGTAGTCCCAAAAGTGTAAGCCCCGCCCATCTGGCACTATGTGTCAAATAGGGGGCATGTCAGCTAAGAGGCTAGGTCAGAAGTTTGGGAGGGGGGTGGAAGCAGAGTTTCCTGTTGAAGCAGCGTCCAGTAGCATAGTGGTCGGTTGGCTCATTAAGAGAGAACACAACCATTTCTGTCCCCACCAACAACAACTCTCTTTTACTAACATGAAAAGACCTCACTATTTACAAGCAGGGTGACAAAAAAGATTTGTTCACTTTTGATTACCAATAAACCATAATAAAACCACATAAGGTTTACTGCTCAGAGTCTATTACTATCCTTTGTACTAGTTTACATCACATAAAAATCACATGGAAGTGAAATAGCCGTCCTCTTCATCCAAGGACTCGTTGCTGACGTGATCCTGGGAAAGTGGCATCTGTGGTGCCTTGATGTTTGCAGCTCCTCTTTATGTGATCACATGATGAACAGTTGACGGAGTCATGTCTTCTTTCTACTAAACACCATTGATCTGTACAGGACAGTGTGGTTTGTGACTCCACTAGATGCTTGTCATTATGGAAGTAGGTCTCCTTCCTGAACACTGACAAACTCATGGCCTGTCAGTACCTCCCTCTTTTTAACAGTCATCCAAACGAAAGAAGGAAAGTCAGGGAGGGATGTATAATGTATAAAGGACCGTTTTTTAATACATTTTGACGGTGAGGAAATATAATCCGTTAATAATTGAATCTATTTAAAGTGAGGCCCTACAGACTTCGGTGAAGACTGAATGCGGCCCGCGGGGCAAAATGAATTTGACACCCCTTATCTAGCTACTTCTATGAATTGTCCCAGCCCGGTTCCTCATCTCAGTAGTGGCAGGGAAGCAGCTGTTGGCTGAAACACAAGCTGCAGATTGTAGCTTTAAGTATAGATGGTTAAACCCCCAGCAACATGTTGATGCCACTGGGAGGGCCTATTTGATGTGTTTTACTACTGTGGCCCCTCATACATTCCTGTTCTAATCTACTCAGATGAAGCAGTGACAATATAAAGTGTCTTCTGACACCGTCAGCTCAACGTCAACTCACTAAACATACGTCTTCACCCTTCACCTCTGCAGAATCACATGACCACTTTCTATCAGTTAATTTACTGGTTTCTCTAAAGACCAGTTTAACGACCTGTCTGTCTGTCTGTCTGTCTGTCCGTCCGTCCGTCCGCCCGTCCGTCTGTCCGTCCGTCCGTCTGCCTGTCTGTCCGTCTGTCCGTCTGTCCGTCTGTCCGTCTGTCCGTCTGTCCGTCTGTCCGTCTGTCCGTCTGTCCGTCTGTCCGTCCGTCCGTCCGTCCGTCCGTCCGTCCGTCCGTCCGTCCGTCCGTCCGTCCGTCCGTCCGTCCGTCCGTCCGTCCGTCCGTCCGTCTGTCTGTCTGTCTGTCTGTCTTGTTTAATCATAGGCTTTTAAGTGTAATGTAAATGTACAGTAAATGACCATCATTCATCTCCATGTTGAAGTGATATGTCAGCACATGACTGGCCTTGACATGACCTGTAGTTATTGTCTAAGGAGGAACCGTTAAGGTACTATGGGAAATGATTTCCCGGTAAAGTTTTATTCTCTTCAGCATTGTTTCTACTAGGTTTTACTGTCTCTCTGTAATAAACTGTTCCCTGGTGGAGGCCAGAAAGAGGTGACAGTTCACATGTGTCTGTGTCTGTGTCTGTGTCTGTGTCTGTGTCTGAGTGTGTGTCTGTGTCTGTGTCTGTGTCTGAGTATGTGTCTGTGTCTGTGTCTGTGTCTGTGTCTGAGTGTGTGACTGTGTGTGTGTGTGTGTCTACACAGTGTTGATTAATCTGAGCCTTGAGTCTTGGATGTGGTAAAGCTGTTTAGAGTCTTGGATGTGGTAAAGATGTTTAGAGTCTTGGATGTGGTAAAGATGTTTAGGGTCTTGAATGTGGTAAAGATGTTTAGAGTCTTGGATGTGGTAAAGATGTTTAGAGTCTTGGATGTGGTAAAGATGTTTAGAGTCTTGGATGTGGTAAACATGTTTAGAGTCTTGGATTTGGTAAAGATGTTTAGAGTCTTGGATGTGGTAAAGATGTTTAGAGTCTTGGATGTGGTAAACATGTTTAGAGTCTTGGATTTGGTAAAGATGTTTAGAGTCTTGGATGTGGTAAAGCTGTTTAGAGTCTTGGGTGTGGTAAAGATGTTTAGAGTATTGGATGTGGTAAAGCTGTTTAGAGTCTTGGATGTGGTAAACATGTTTAGAGTCTTGGATTTGGTAAAGATGTTTAGAGTCTTGGATGTGGTAAAGATGTTTAGAGTCTTGGATGTGGTAAAGATGTTTAGAGTCTTGGGTGTGGTAAAGATGTTTAGAGTCTTGGATGTGGTAAAGATGTTTAGAGTCTTGGGTGTGGTAAATATGTTTAGAGTCTTGGATGTGGTGAAGATGATTAGAGTCTTGGATGTGGTAAACATGTTTAGAGTCTTGGATTTGGTAAAGATGTTTAGAGTCTTGGCTGTGGTAAAGATGTTTAGAGTCTTGGATGTGGTAAACATGTTTAGAGTCTTGGATTTGGTAAAGATGTTTAGAGTCTTGGATGTGGTAAAGATGTATAGAGTCTTGGATGTGGTAAACATGTTTAGAGTCTTGGATTTGGTAAAGATGTTTAGAGTCTTGGATGTGGTAAAGATGTTTAGAGTCTTGGGTGTGGTAAAGATGTTTAGAGTCTTGGATGTGGTGAAGATGATTAGAGTCTTGGATGTAGTAAAGATGTTTAGAGTCTTGGATGTGGTAAAGATGTTTAGAGTCTTGGGTGTGGTAAAGATGTTTAGAGTCTTGGATGTGGTGAAGATGATTAGAGTCTTGGATGTGGTAAAGATGTTTAGAGTCTTGGATGTGGTAAAGATGTTTTGAGTCTTGGCTGTGGTAAAGATGTTTAGAGTCTTGGATGTGGTAAAGATGTTTAGAGTCTTGGATGTGGTAAAGATGTTTAGGGTCTTGGATGTGGTAAAGATGTTTAGGAAGAACTGGTCCCATTGTTTGTACTTTTATTTGTAGGACCCAAGACACCTCCCTCCATTGTCTCCCTGTGGGTTAGGACCCCAGACATCTCCCTCCTCCTTTGTCTACCCTGTGGGTTAGGCCCCAGACACACAGGACCTCCCTCCTTTGTTTCCCCTGTGGGTTAGGACCATAGACACACAGCACCTCCCTCCTTGTCTCCCTGTGGGTTAGGACCCCAGACTCACAGCACCTCCCTCCTTCGTCTCCCTATGGGTTAGGAACCCAGACACCTCCCTCCTCCTTTGTCTTCCTGTGGGTTAGGACCCAAGACACAGAGCACCTCCCTCCTTTGTGTCCCTGTGTCTTAGGACCCCAGACACACATCACCTCCCTCCTTTGTGTCCCTGTGTGTTAGGACCCCAGACACACAACACCTCCCTCCTTTGTCTCCCTTTGTGTTAGGACCCTAGACACAGAGCACCTCCCTCCTTTGTGTCCCTGTGTCTTAGGACCCCAGACACACATCACCTCCCTCCTTTGTGTCCCTGTGTGTTAGGACCCCAGACACACAACACCTCCCTCCTTTGTCTCCCTTTGTATTAGGACCCTAGACACAGAGCACCTCCCTCCTTTGTGTCCCTGTGTGTTAGGACCCCAGACACACAACACCTCCCTCCTTTGTCTTCCTGTGTGTAAGGACCCTAGACACACATCACCTCCCTCCTTTGTGTCCCTGTGTGTTAGGACCCTAGACACAGAGCACCTCCCTCCTTTGTCTCCCTGTGTGTTAGGACCCCAAACACAGAGCACCTCCCTCCTTTGTGTCCCTGTGTGTAAGGAACCTAGACACAGAGCACCTCCCTCCTTTGTCCCCCTGTGTGTTAGGACCCTAGTTACAGAGCACCTACCTCCTTTGTGTCCCTGTGTGTTAGGACCCTAGACACAGAGCACCTCCCTCCTTTGTCTCCCTGTGTGTTAGGACCCTAGACACAGAGCACCTCCCTCCTTTGTTTCCCTGTGTGTTAGGACCCTAGACACAGAGCACCTCCCTCCTTTGTGTCCCTGTGTGTTAGGACCCTAGACACAGAGCACCTGCCTCCTTTGTGTCCCTGTGTGTAAGGACCCTAGATACAGAGCACCTCCCTCCTTTGTGTCCCTCCACCCTGTGTGTTAGGACCCTAGACACAGAGCACCTCCCTCCTTTGTGTCCCTGTGTGTTAGGACCCCAGACACAGAGCACCTCCCTCCTTTGTGTCCCTGTGTGTTAGGACCCCAGACACAGAGCACCTCCCTCCTTTGTGTCCCTCCACCCTGTTTGTTCTCTCCCTTTATAAAGTATTGAGCCATAATGGATAAGCCACAGGGCAACAACACCCATTTATTTCCCTAACAGTAGACATATATTTAGTGTTTTTACGATACGGAAGCTATATTTAATGGGAATGCAGAGCCTTGACCACGGGCTAAGGACACGTTCCTCATCACCCATAATACCCTGTTTCCATCCAGCCAAATAAAGAGAGAGAGAGGTATGTGTGTGTGTGTGTGTGTGTGTGTGTGTGTGTGTGTGTGTGTGTGTGTGTGTGTGTGTGTGTGTGTGTGTGTGTGTGTGTGTGTGTGTGAGAGAGAGTGTGAGAGAAAGAGAACTCAATAGTATTATTTTCTTGTTATTCCAGATGCTGGTCATTTGAACAAGACATTCTGTCCATTATAACAGGAGAGTGAGGAGAATAAGACATTCTGTCCATTATAACAGGAGAGTGAGGAGAATAAGACATTCTGTCCATTATAACAGGAGAGTGAGGAGAATAAGACATTCTGTCCATTATAACAGGAGAGTGAGGAGAATAAGACATTCTGTCCATTATAACAGGAGAGTGAGGAGAATAAGACATTCTGTCCATTATAACAGGAGAGTGAGGAGAATAAGACATTCTGTCCATTATAACAGGAGAGTGAGGAGAATAAGACATTCTGTCCATTATAACAGGAGAGTGAGGAGAATAAGACATCCTGTCCATTATAACAGGAGAGTGAGGAGAATAAGACATCCTGTCCATTATAACAGGAGAGTGAAGAGAATAAGACATCCTGTCCATTATAACAGGAGAGTGAGGAGAATACGACATTCTGTCCATTATAACAGGAGAGTGAGGAGAATAAGACATTCTGTCCATTATAACAGGAGAGTGAGGAGAATAAGACAGTCTGTCCATTATAACAGGAGAGTGAGGAGAATAAGACATCCTGTCCATTATAACAGGAGAGTGAGGAGAATAAGACATTCTGTCCATTATAACAGGAGAGTGAGGAGAATAAGACATTCTGTCCATTATAACAGGAGAGTGAGGAGAATAAGACATTCTGTCCATTATAACAGGAGAGTGAGGAGAATAAGACATTCTGTCCATTATAACAGGAGAGTGAGGAGAATAAGACATTCTGTCCATTATAACAGGAGAGTGAGGAGAATAAGACATTCTGTCCATTATAACAGGAGAGTGAAGTAAATAAGACAGTCTGTCCATTATAACAGGAGAGTGAGGAGAATAAGACATTCTGTCCATTATAAGAGGAGAGTGAAGTAAATAAGACAGTCTGTCCATTATAACAGGAGAGTGAGGAGAATAAGACATTCTGTCCATTATAACAGGAGAGTGGAGTAAATAAGACATTCTGTCCATTATAACAGGAGAGTGAGGAGAATAAGACATCCTGTCCATTATAACAGGAGAGTGAGGAGAATAAGACATTCTGTCCATTATAACAGGAGAGTGAGGAGAATAAGACATTCTGTCCATTATAACAGGAGAGTGAGGAGAATAAGACATTCTGTCCATTATAACAGGAGAGTGAGGAGAATAAGACATTCTGTCCATTATAACAGGAGAGTGAGGAGAATAAGACATTCTGTCCATTATAACAGGAGAGTGAGGAGAATAAGACATTCTGTCCATTATAACAGGAGAGTGAGGAGAATAAGACATTCTGTCCATTATAACAGGAGAGTGAGGAGAATAAGACATTCTGTCCATTATAACAGGAGAGTGAGGAGAATAAGACATTATGTCCATTATAACAGGAGAGTGAGGAGAATAAGACAGTCTGTCCATTATAACAGGAGAGTGAGGAGAATAAGACATTCTGTCCATTATAACAGGAGAGTGAGGAGAATAAGACATTCTGTCCATTATAACAGGAGAGTGAGGAGAATAAGACATTATGTCCATTATAACAGGAGAGTGAGGAGAATAAGACATTCTGTCCATTATAACAGGAGAGTGAGGAGAATAAGACATTCTGTCCATTATAACAGGAGAGTGAGGAGAATAAGACATTCTGTCCATTATAACAGGAGAGTGAGGAGAATAAGACATTCTGTCCATTATAACAGGAGAGTGAGGAGAATAAGACATCCTGTCCATTATAACAGGAGAGTGAGGAGAATAAGACATCCTGTCCATTATAACAGGAGAGTGAGGAGAATAAGACAGTCTGTCCATTATAACAGGACAGAATAAGACATTCTGTCCATTATAACAGGAGAGTGAGGAGAATAAGACATTCTGTCCATTATAACAGGAGAGTGAGGAGAATAAGGCATTCTGTCCATTATAACAGGAGAGTGAGGAGAATAAGACATTCTGTCCATTATAACAGGAGAGTGAGGAGAATAAGACATTCTGTCCATTATAACAGGAGAGTGAGGAGAATAAGACATTCTGTCCATTATAACAGGAGAGTGAGGAGAATAAGACATTCTGTCCATTATAACAGGAGAGTGAAGTAAATAAGACAGTCTGTCCATTATAACAGGAGAGTGAGGAGAATAAGACATCCTGTCCATTATAACAGGAGAGTGAGGAGAATAAGACATTCTGTCCATTATAAGAGGAGAGTGAAGTAAATAAGACAGTCTGTCCATTATAACAGGAGAGTGAGGAGAATAAGACATTATGTCCATTATAACAGGAGAGTGTAGTAAATAAGACATTCTGTCCATTATAACAGGAGAGTGAGGAGAATAAGACATCCTGTCCATTATAACAGGAGAGTGAGGAGAATAAGACATTCTGTCCATTATAACAGGAGAGTGAGGAGAATAAGACATTCTGTCCATTATAACAGGAGAGTGAGGAGAATAAGACATTCTGTCCATTATAACAGGAGAGTGAGGAGAATAAGACATTCTGTCCATTATAACAGGAGAGTGGAGTAAATAAGACATTCTGTCCATTATAACAGGAGAGTGAGGAGAATAAGACATCCTGTCCATTATAACAGGAGAGTGAGGAGAATAAGACATTCTGTCCATTATAACAGGAGAGTGAGGAGAATAAGACATTATGTCCATTATAACAGGAGAGTGAGGAGAATAAGATATTCTGTCCATTATAACAGGAGAGTGAGGAGAATAAGACATTATGTCCATTATAACAGGAGAGTGAGGAGAATAAGACATTCTGTCCATTATAACAGGAGAGTGAGGAGAATAAGACATTCTGTCCATTATAACAGGAGAGTGAGGAGAATAAGACATTATGTCCATTATAACATGAGAGTGAGGA